>NC_084945.1:21139167-21282159 GCF_949316205.1 Platichthys flesus | reverse complement strand
TGGTTTTAATGACAGTAGTTGTGGGATTAGAAGCGATGTGAATGGACACTGTGTGTAGCAGTGAGAGGGAGTGATACAAGTGCAAGAGATGCTGTAGAAATCGATATCCGTCGCATTTACATCGCTCTGATCATGTAGTACGGCAGGAGCGGGAGATTAAGCAATACAGATTCTGCCTGACAGGCCGATCATTAACACTAGTTTGCAATCTGCCCAAGCATCCACTCATCCCGTCTAACACCTCGGAAAGACAAGTGTTCTACATAAGTGAATTTAGGAGGGCACGTGTAAGACAGTGGCTGTAACAGACCAAACAGGGCGCTAGGTGAGTGATGTCGGTGTAAATCATCGTCTAGAGGCACTTTGCTGCAAAAAGAGGTGAAGGTGGAGATCGAACGCTGCGATTTCTCCTGGAAAGAATAATCCTCACATGCTGTTGATGATGACAGATGGAATTTGGCTCAACAGCAGCGACCATAACAAAAGGGTGAACTTTGCCCCTTGTCTCTGCAGCCAAAGGTCCCAGTGTTCACCCACTTCCCCCTAATCCAGTCAAGGATCATTCTGCTTAAATGATTACACCCACTGAGCCAAGGACAAAGCTACTATTTCATATGTCACTCATATTCACAATGATCTATATAGGATTTTTCTGGCTACGCTCTAAACACACACGTGCACGAAATACAGTAAAAATAGAATAAATCAGTTCTGAATAAGGCCCACACTGACCCTGATACATTAAAAGAGATTTGAATAAAATGATGGTGGATTATACTTTGATATCAGCTCCTATATTATTGTGCGTTTGAGGGGACAACACCTGCCCTCTATCCCAATAGGATCAGCAGATTAATCTTGGTAAGACGTAAGACACACACAGATGGTCAGACAGGAAAAATTAGAAAAATATGCAATATGAATACATTTGTCTTGTATAATATCAAATATGATTCATCTATCACGTAGATAATGGCTTGATGCATTGGTGTACTTAGCAATGAGACAAAGTTAATTTCTTATAGGCCACATATTCCGACCAAGATCCCCAGTAATAAAAATGATTCTTCTGGGAATATTATATAAATTAAATGTAAGCCATCTATCTGGTTTGCATAGTAATGGCACTGGGGCTACCGAGTGCTTTGATTCATTTCTATGGTCACATTTCAATGCTGCAAACACAATGCACTCAGGAAGATATGTTGCCACCTGCCAAGTGTTATACAGTATATTATTTTATACAGTGATAAATACACCCTGATGGAAAAATCAAACAGAGACCGGGAGATTACTAGTCTTTTGCTGCTTGTTTTAAAGTGGTTTTCTTTTTTCAAAGCAAAGGAGCCTGTTGCATGAGTATCACCATTCAGACGCGTGACTGTTGTTTATTAGGAGGAAGACTGAAAGGTGATACAGTAATCTGGAGCGGCACGATCACTGCTCCCCAAAGGCCGCTGGGCCTCAGCTTCCTGACAAAGGTCTTTTTCAATATCCTGCAAACACGGACGGCGGTGGCGTGCGTGCAATCCGGTACTTAAAACACAAGGGGGGCCTATAAGATGCCGGCAAGGCCCTACACAAGGGCACTCAGATCACAGGTATGGAGGCAATAGGAGGAGGCACAGCTTCCGTATGGGCAGAATAACGGCTCATACATCGACACTGACACATGACACAACAAACCTGTTTTCATGCAGAGGAGGCTAGACACTGGACAAACCATGAAGTTCTTTAATTTTTGTGAGGAAATGGGGTGGGTTTTTTTTTTTTTGGGGGGGGGGGGGGGGAAATCCAGTACTTTGGAGAACCTTCAACACACTCATTTTAGGGCAAAAGTTTTGAAGGCTAAGAATCAGTAGTCACCTTCTTTGCAAACAATCCCAAAATCAATACCTCCAAATATGCCATTCTTTATTTCGGTTTCCGGCAGTAAAACCGACTTATTTCTATGGGACTAGCCTTGATATCAGAGGTTTATAAAGGATAATCAGACTGGTGGGTTTCTAGGAAGCCAGTGGGGGACTTGCCAGAGGAGGGAAAATAAAACTGAAATCCAACTCTCTCTCACTAACAAGGTGACACGGGGTCAAAACAAAAAGAAAAGAGAACGTTTATTAAATCACGCTCCCTCACCTTTGGAGGTGACACCAGGCTTGTTATTGACAGAGTAAAGGAAATTCACTTTTGTTCGGAATTTGTGACAGTGGGCTCAAACCATAATAAAGAGTGACCTGTTGCGCTTTGAAAGGCATTTCTGTTATCTTGGAGGAAGCAGGTCTGGTAAGGTGACTGCTGTGATTTGTTTGAGCGGCTTCAAATGTGACAGATTTTTCACGGTCGGAGATGTAAGAGGGGAAAAAGATGAAATCCAGCTGTTGAAATTCGCTGTTTTATGTAAAGTAGGCACGCAGAAAGATACACATCAAATCAGATTAAGTCTGTCTGTGAGCTTTAATCGGATTAAAGCTGCCTACCTGGGTGTATTACTCTTTCTCTGAAGAACCCTGAGGGACAACTCACTCCAGGCCTCATCTGACTGGTTGATGCTGTTTATGACAGTGAAAGACTTTGATTTGAATCGGTTCTCGTCTTCCAGATGAGGACGCTGCTTGGCAGAGAAATGTGTCAAAAGGAGGGAAGGCAGTTTAAAGCTGGAGAACACCGGGGTGCTGCCAGACCTGGCCGATTTCTTCTTTTAATGAATGAAAGGGAATGATAGAGAATCTGATTTCCCAATGGGTCTCTGTTGTTTTGGAAACACTTCTCATTTTCTTTTAATGGACTATTACTTATCTTCTAATTGTTTTTTTTTTATTTATAATTACACTCCAACGGGGGAAAAACACAATTAGCACAAGAAAACTGGTGTTAATGTAGGAACTATGGCTGTGGTGGGACTCCTGGATTATCAGCCAAAATATGTTCAGATGAATTGTCCCAGTGAAGGATGCACAGTGGGGTTAAGTACTGATTATCACAGGGTTCACTAATACTGGAGAGAAACAGAAGTTTCCTAAGCCAACAAGTGCAAACAACATGTACCACGTAACTCTATAAACATTTGCGTGTCTGCTTGTATTTGGCTCACACGTCCCAAAAAAAACGTTCAATTTATTAGCTTCACACTTTGCATGTGTGTTTTCTCAAGGGCCCAGGGATATGCAGTGTCAAACTTTGACATGTGATACATTCTCTATCAATAAACAGCCTTTCAACATGCAATATATGTTAAGTGAATCCTTCAAATTTATATATAAAACACATACATGAACAGTAATAAAGCAATGTTTCTTTAATTTAATGAAAAACATTGACTATAATCTTCGTTGCACATTAACCAGGTAGGATGAACACAAAGACTGCTCATAAAAAGCTTGGCACACAACGTCCAGCGAACAACCAATAAACAGGGACAGTATTTTTATTTCACTTTCACCCAACAATCAAAGAAGCGATGTTGTTTGACTTATCAAGGCTATCCATTTACTTCGAGGGGCGACCCAGATCGACGCTGAAAAATGCATCCCCCCCACGTCAGCCTGAACGCACAATGAGCAAGAGCCACGGCGCTCCAAATGAACCACTTTGAATATTTCAGAATTACTAAAAGCAATCCAAGGTAGACATGCATATTTCATGTGCGTGTCCTCATACCTCAGGATATCTTTGAGAGTAATTTGTCTCTGATGTGAGAAAGGCATCAATATTTGAATTTCTTAAAAGGTCACACACACACAAGCTGATAATGTCTCCGTCAGGAAACAACAGGATTAACAAACAAGCTGTTTAGTTGTCCTGGGTTCGTCGTGACGAGGACAACTCACAGCTCACATTAAACCTGAGAGTTCTGAGGATATGGGAAACGTATGCAGGGAAATCTCAGATAATATATGCCGTGATACAGGGACTCTCTCAGATACTTAAATATAAATGGATTTGGACCTGAGCATACAAGAAACAAAGCGGAAATGAAGTGTAAGAAGCACACACAATGAAACAAGGCTCAACGTGAAACAGAGAGAGACTGCGAGAGGAGAAAAGAAAGAGAATCCTGCTGCTGAGAGAACAAACAGGGGAGCGCTGCAGTCAGGTCAGCCCTCCCCTTCTCGTGCTTCTTTCCGTCTGCTGTTGCCAGCCTCTGCCACCGAGCGGTGCCGAGCGGTGCCGAGGCCGCTGTCTTGGAGTGAGGCAGGGCCAGCCCCGTGTCCTATAAACACACACAAATCATTTACATGCTGTACTCATCAAAGGCAACTCTTCCTCATCCCCGCCGAGATTTGCCGCCGATCTGAGCTTCCAATATTGCATCTCAGAGCGCCGCGGCTAACCTTTGCAACTGCCAAGAATGTGATTAATTTTTTAAATACAGCTGTTGACCTATTATTGAGATGGAGAGGAGCCACGAGAGACACCCATCTCCTCTCCCCTGTATAATGGAATGCATTATTGCATCAGTGTTTACACGGCGCGCTAAAAGAGAAACAGAATGAGGGAGAAAGCGTTAAATAAAGCAATTCGGCTAATGTCGCTTTGGGCCTCGCCCTCGCACACGATGTCAATCAAAAGTCAGGATTCTTTGATTCGCCGCAGTTGGAGCTGGCAGCTGCATCTGAGAGAAGAGTGGTGACACAATGTGGAACAATAATTATCCTGCAGTGTTAAAGTCCTCCAGTGTCTTGGTGCATTCATAAATAAAACATGCTCAAGATAATGGATTTATGTTCAATAATTCATCATCGGAATGTTTCAAATCGAGTGATATAATATGTGTCACAGTAGTAACACAGTGCTTAGCCAAATTAAGTTATCTTGAAACAGATTTATTGACAGAGCTGTTGCTGCATTCATTTACTCAGCCATTGCTTAATTACTCCTGCACAGAACATAAAACAAACAATGCCAATGGACTGATTTGAAACCACTCTGTGTCAGAATTAACTGCAGAGCCTGAACCAAACACCAGTGCACAATACACACCGAGCACTCTGAGGAGCTCCAGGGTTGGACTGGGACGAGGCCAGTGCGGGGACTGTGATATTTGTCATTCATGACCTTGGTGCCAGCCAGCCATACGGGCAGTTTGGTTTGATGACCCATCAGAGGATCTGCCTGGGTCCCTCGCAAGAGCCAGAGGACCAGGGTGAGGGGAGAGGGCGACATCCAGGCCTGCGGTCTGTTCAGCTGGACTCAGGTCAATCAAGTGGGCCTGAAGACGCCGAGCCAGCTGGAGAGCCATGATACGACTGGCCTGCACATCCAGAACGTCCTGTTCCCAGTCGCACGAGGAGGCCACGCTGGCGTGCTGCAGGAAGCCACTCACTGTCATAATGAATTATGTGAGTTTGTCGGACCAGCGTGAGCATATGGGAGCTTCGAGTTTGTAACACATGCAGAAATTCACCATTTAAAGTAAAGAGGTAATAGTTGATTATGAAGATGATGCATGATTATGTCGGGGAGTAGATGTTGAAGTATAAATCAGTTGTTCTGGTGTAAAGCATCCGATCAAACCATGACTGTGTTAAAATCATCCACCTCAGAAACAAACAAATACAAATGTAAGTGATGCACCTGCAATCAACCGCAGCAAGATCCATTTTTAAAACCAGTATTTCATTAAAACACAAACACACACACACACACATTGAGAGCTGTTCAATTCTAGACAAAGCTTGAGAATTCAACAGGGACACACAAAAAAAGAAAACAATTTACATGCAAATCAAATCTTATCATCTCAATCTCTTTATGCCACTTTCATCTGCAAAATTGCATTCATATGCACAAGGCCGTTCAATTACTGTAGCTGTGGCTCAACTTTTCACATCTCAGCGTTTTCTATTTAGAGAGGCAGGCCCATGTACATTTAATAGGTAGCCATTCTGTTCCCCGGCTCTGCGCGGGATCACTGCGAGTGTGTCAGTTAGAGGAGATGGCAGCAAGTATCAGTGCATGAAATAAAGCTCCTGCTCCAAAGTGACAGGCCCTGGATATTGTTGGCAAATGGATGTTAAATTCACTCTGCAAGCACCAGCAGCAGCCCCGGCTATGAAAAATTAACTGTACTCTAGCTAAAGGGAAAGGAAATTGCTCTGCTAGATAATACCACAAAATCCTGTTTGTGAGCTATCCATCTGTCAGATCTCTTTGCGAAAAAAGTCCTTCAGCTCTCTCTATTAAAGAGTCCACTCCCATATGCTGCTCGGAGTAAACCA
Organism: Platichthys flesus; assembly: GCF_949316205.1. Classification (NCBI taxonomy): domain Eukaryota; kingdom Metazoa; phylum Chordata; class Actinopteri; order Pleuronectiformes; family Pleuronectidae; genus Platichthys; species Platichthys flesus. The sequence goes on along the minus strand of NC_084945.1, from coordinate 21,275,941 downwards.
GCGTCACAGTGGAAGACACGTCAAAGAGAGTTAGAGCAAATCCTAAATCCATGCCGTCTCAGTAAAGAAGACCGGCTCCGAGGGCCTTAAGAGCAGACAAAGATGCACGGCTTCTGTCAGCCACCAGGGGGCAGCGATACTGATGGCTCTGTGCTGCTGCAGCCTCAGCCAGCTCACTATGAACAGCCATCCATTATCTTTACCACTCATCCCCTGATATGGCTGGAGTCAATCCCAAATGACAGTGTTCGAGGCACAGCGTAAACCCGTGGCCTCTTTACAGTGTTTTTAAAATGTGTCTCTAGTTCAGCAGCTGTGAGTCATTGCGTGTTGCTCTGAGCTTCTAACGGGACCAAGGGAGCGGTTTCACAGAAACACCAGTTGGGATGAGTCAGTGACCTGCAACAGGGTTTCATGCAGCACGTGATAATAAGTTCACAGCAGCACAACATAGCTCCTCAGCTACATAGTGACAGCAGAAAAACATCTTTAAAACACACTTAAGAAATCTGTTTAACATTAACACTGTTTAATCTGAAAGATATGTATGCTTCTTAACACATCTTCCACAGTGAGACCTTCTGTTCTTCAAGCAAATAAGAAGAAGTCAAATTCTTTCCAGTTTTCATGAGGTTGGACATTCTGATTTATTTATTAAATAATTAGCCGAATACATTATATAGATCGTGGTGAAACTCGCAATAAATTCGGGATAAATCAGTAATACTGCGATTTCACGTCCTGCCACCAGGTGTCGCCACAGCACTTCAAATGTCGCCTATCCTGCCTGCCGCTGGGTGTCGCTGTATTACTGGTTAAGTAAAACAACAGATGATATTTACATGAAAAATGGATTTGTATTCGTAGAAAATAGGAAAGAGCCATAGTTTTTCACTCTTCCACTTTGCTGCAACGGTGAAAAAGGAGATGGAGCATGAGCGGCGAATAATGGGGAACAGCTAATCAGTTTCTATTATTAATTTAATTTATATTATTATTCAACAAAATGAGGCAAAAATTATTTTGATCTTAAGGAGTAAGGACCATGATGACTGACGGAGGGGCGGGGGACTGATAACACATGTGTGGTATAGGCTACTAAAGGGTAAGGTAGGGACAATGAAATAAATAGATGTTGATATATACAGACAACACCCTCTTATTATTATGAAGTAATGTACAAACAGTGGTGTGCACATGACGCAAAAAAACAGATAATCCGTTTCAGTATCTATGAGTGATGGGGGAGGTTTTAAATTAAATATTGCACATTTTATTTTATATCGTGCAAAACTAACAATAACGTTGTAGTGTGTTGTATACTGCACACCACTTTCATTGTGTATGTTACAGCAGATAACAGAACACTACAGTCTAGTATCTGGGGGCTATGGCGCAAATTGGCTGCTTTATCAAAACGCACGTCGCGCACTCCAATAAATCCGCAAAAGACAGAGTTCACCCCAAAGGTGACAAGTAGCCTTAAACGAAATAATAAGCTCTGTAACGAAATGGTGAGATGTTGGACGACCGCTGAGGCTTTTGGAATGTGACGAGGACGCTACAGATCTGATGTAGATCATCATCTGTCATGACCGCTCATATCTAATCCTCAGCCATCCCGCTGCGGACTCTCCCTTCATCCACCCGTGCTTTTCCAGTAAGAACAAGGGAAACAGAGAGGAATCCGAGCATAGGAGTGCGCATGAAGTTATTCCTGTCTGTGGCCTCCCCCCCTCCACATCTCCACCCCCTCCGCCCGCTGCTCTCTCCCAACCTGGAGACTGCGCAGAATACACCGGGGGCAGAAAAAGTGCCTGTGCAAGCAGAACTGAGAAAGTTCATAGATCGGAGGTGCAGGATGTCCCGTTAAGAGGAAGAAGGGGAAAAAAAAAAATCCTCCAGAGGCGCAGAGGCACCACGGGCTGACCCGCTGGAAGGATCGTGCACGACATTCACCGAGCTGCAGATACACTTCACCTGGGAAAATGGGTTTTCCGACGATATATGGTTGTCGTCGGGTAGTTCTCAAATTGTTTCTGATTCAGTTTATCGTCTTTCAAGCGACGTATGCTGCCCCCTCGCCTATCATCAAGTTTCCTGGAGACGATACTACCCCCACAACAGACAAAGAAGTTGCTCTGGTAAGTGTATTAATCGTTTTCCCAGAAACTTTGCCTAAGTGGGTCAATCGTGTGAATGCACAGTTTTGTAAATTATTGCCAGGGAATAGTTTGTAGCCTACATCATATGTTCATTAAGTCATGTGTGTTGGACTAACCAAATATAAATAGCTATTCTAATATTTAAATCCTTCTCATATATATTTTTTTCTCTCTCTCTCTTTAAGCACTATCTGAATAAGTTTTATGGATGCCCAGAAGACAGATGTAACCTCGTGGTGCTCAAGGACACGCTGAAGAAAATGCAGAAGTTCTTCTCTATACAAGAAACCGGAGAAATTGATGCCAAAACGGTGGAGATCATGAAGAAGCCTCGCTGTGGTGTCCCAGATGTCGCCAATTACAACTTCTTCCACAGGAAACCCATGTGGCAGAAGAATGACATCACCTACAGGTCAGGAAAACAACACAACCTTCTAATTTCCTAAGAGTCACTGTGATTATCCGGGAGTTGTTCAAGTGAGTAGCTCCTCTAAAGGAGCATTTAGTGATGGGAGTGGGCACGAGTTTATTATGAATCTGAACTATTGTGCTCCACCAATCGAATCATGCAAGTTTCTAAGCGTATGGCCCATGAATAAGGCAACAGCATTACAAATGGGCCAAGTACTCTAGATGCTTTTCATGTTTAACATCAGGATATGATGTCACAGAAAGGTAAAATAACTTGACTCCCCACGGCTGAAGTGCATAAATTAAACTATTAGTATTGAGACGGACTATTTACAATATGTCATTTCCCTGATAAAACCAAAATATTTTTGTTTGAAATTAATTTCCAGAGAACAAAAGTGGAAATTCAAGTTAAGAGTCTGTTTTCTCTGAGAAATGGACCACAGCTTGGCCCCGCCTGACACCCCCCCCTCCCATCTCAGCCCCCAGTCCACCCCACCCCCATCTGCACGGCGCTGGAGCGCTTGCACTTTGTTTCTTGCTAACACTCCGCATTCCTACACAGTGTGTGTCAGGTCTTTTGTTTTTGCTCCGTTTGAGGTTTTACAACAATGTGGAGAGTGGGGTTTATTTATGTCAGTGGGTTTTTTGAGTGTGGCCTGATCTTTCCAGCCCGTCTGCCCATGTGCCTTGTAGGAAGACTGCAAGCCAAACACAACAACAACTCAAGGACTCACTGACTGGTTTATAGGCGAGGGACTGCGTAGACAGGCATGTAACAGGGTTTGCGGCCGAACATTGTTTCGGGAAGCATTTTCTCCAGATGATTCATAAGCTGTTACTGGGTTTCTTTTCCATGATCTCAAGTAGAGAAGGAGATTTAGTGAATCGTCTAGGTACCTTTCAAAATGTCACACTGACTTTTGAGTGTTTTTCCATGTTTTTATTCCTTATCTTGAAACTTTCTGTTCCGTAGAATTCTTGGATACTCTGTTGATCTGGACGAGGAGGTCATAAATGATGCTTTCCATAGAGCCTTCAAAGTGTGGAGCGACGTCACCCCTCTCGTATTCACCCGCATCATGGATGGAGAGGCTGACATCATGATTAATTTTGGCCGCAACGGTATGCTACGTGGACAGACCCGAGACTACATTGAGACATTTAAAAGTTACAAAAAGCTTAAGAAACATTAACTTGTTTTATAGCAAAAAGGACTTCATATTCCCAAATGCCCTTCTTAATGAAGCCTTTAGTTGGACATAGGAGTGATATACCAAGATTTCTCCACAAGATGTTTAAGCCCTCTAACAACTGTCTTATGATTAGGTTGAATGGCCCTCCACTTCTAAAAGGGAAAATTGAGTTTTGAAACTGATGAACAGAAGTTCAACTTCCTTTGGAGAAATGGTAAAGGTGCAGTTACTAATGTTATACAGTGACTCCATACCCTGCAAACCAATGTTAGGAATCCTTTATCCAGCAAAAAGAATTGTGGTTGTATCACTGATCATTCCAGTCATGATTTAATCACACGGCTATATCATCCAGATTAGTCTGAGCTGACCCTGTCAAGAATGAATTCAGCAGTTTTTTAATTTTGACACCTCCGACGATTGCAGCTGTTATTTTACCAACAAAAATATGAAGAATAATTGTGTGTTTGAATCAACACACAAATGTAATAACATGTTGAACGTATTTTCCCACTATTAGTTTTGGTACTACCTTCCTTCAGTTGTCATAAAAACTCAAAAGGTGTTTAGTTTGTCCAGTTTGGTAAAATAAAAAATGACGGCCTCCGTAGAGAGGACCTGCTCCTCAGGGTGAATATTAAATATTTATATATAAAAGCCTTATTCTAGGATAAGGAAAAACAACAATTCACACAATTCATAAATGAAACACATTAGTGAAAACATCACTAGGATTATTTTATATAAAATATCTGCCAGTAGATCCCTTTCACCTACATCTCAGACACTGGACCTTTAATACTGAATGATGTCATCAACAGAGCACGGAGACGGTTACCCCTTTGACGGCAAGGATGGCCTCTTGGCTCACGCCTTCGCTCCAGGGCCAGGAATTGGCGGAGACTCCCACTTTGATGATGATGAGCAGTGGACACTGGGAGATGGCCAAGGTAATGGCGGGGGACTATTCCCAGTATAACAGTGAATGGCAAAAAGCTACACTACATGCACAAGTGCAGTACAAGTTTTCATAAGCACAAGTTCATAACAGTTGAGTTGTCAGGACTCTAATGTTGACATAGATAATTCTGATCTGACTTTCAGATACTTTGTTGTCATTGTATTAACTTTGTCTGAACTTTCTGGCACTCAAAATGGCAAATCTCAGCCATCTGGAAGCTGAGTAGAAAATCCACTGCCAGCTTTTATATTTGCACGCATTGACCCAGATAGTTTAATGCATTTCCCATTATTCAGATCCTCTTCTCTGAATCTATTACTTGTGCAAAAGCAATCTACTGCTCACAGAAAGTAAAATGAACTTCTGTCTTGTATCAGTGCTCTGAAATGCTTTATACCAGTATAGCCTATTGCATATAAAGTACATTTTGCTAATGAACTGAACTGAATCATTTGGTTCAAAACAATATCAATATCCTTTTTTTATTTCACAGTGGTGAAGGTGAAGTTTGGTAATGCTGACGGCGAGTTCTGTAAGTTCCCCTTCCTGTTCAGGGGCACTGAGTACAAGACCTGCACATCCCAGGGCCGTGATGATGGCTTCCTGTGGTGCTCCACCTCCTACAACTTTGATGATGATGGCAAATATGGATTCTGCCCTCATGAATGTAAGTTTTGTCATGTTGTTACATTTATTTTTGACATAGCTCACTGTATATATACTTCATATAATGTGGCATTGCAATGTTTCTTAACCTATTTGTCTTTAGAGAGTAAGTGTCTGTTTTGATGTATTCTTTTGTGTCCCCATTTGACCTTAGCAGAATTTTTGTCCTTGCCCTCCTTGCACCTGACTGAACCCAAACAACAAGAAGTTCAGTAAATAGAATCAGTGTTTCCTTAGAGGCAAAGTAAAACTTCATACCAGATTATTGCCATATTCAAAGCTGCTTTGCTGATTTTGGACAGAAAGAAAGTAGGTTGGACTATGTGCCAGGAAAGTGTTGTTTTGTGTTTGGAGTGGAGTATGGAAGATTTCTTTTCCAAGTTGCTGCCCCACTTTAGAAGAGTGGGCTTTGTCAAACACTTTGTTTATCTGTGTTATGTTGCTGTCCATGGTACTAACATGATCACATACCCATTACAAGAAAACAGACAGAGTACACGTGTACTCAGTTGTGTTCTATGATGAGAATACAACTGTTTGTACTGGAGCCGTCTGTTATTGTGTATTGATGTACAACAAAGTTTCATTCCAGCTGTAATTATGGTTTATTTTCGTCTGTCAGTACATTTGTCTGAAATCATTATTCAGGGATCAAAGCATCTTAGTTGCTTGCAATAATCATGTAAGAAACTGAGCGTATTCTTTGTAAACAGGGAAAAATACAATATTATGATATTTAATATTTATAATAATTATAATATTGGTATATTTGATCTTTATATTTACTGAATGACACTATATTTCTATTTATTTACCTTTGTTCTACAGTATTATTCACCATGGCTGGAAATGCAGAGGGTGCTCCATGCAAGTTCCCCTTCACCTTCCAGGGAGAGAAGTACGACAGCTGCACCACGGAGGGCAGGGATGATGGCTACCGCTGGTGTGCCACTACTGAGGACTACGACCGTGACAAAAGCTTTGGGTTCTGTCCTGAAACTGGTAATGGGGTGTTTTACACTGTCTGTTATGTCTGACTATGTTCATCACATAAGAAAACTTAATTTCCTCTATGTATCATAAAGATGCTCACAGAGTATAGGTTATCTTCAGTTTATGTGTCCTGTATATGTGCTTGATTAGATTCATATAGTGCATTGTACTGTCTGTGTATATTTTGATGTGCAGTGTATGGTACCAAGTCATGTGGAAGGTCTACTGGAATCTGCCAGTTGGGGTTTCCAGTCTTGCCTGTGGTTTGCTGAATGCCTGTGAAAGTATTTTAATGTGCAGTGGCAGGGCTTATTTTCCATTTTGTCAGTAGGACTGCGTTTTAGGGCTGAAGTAGTGAAGTTGGGAGGGAGAGACGTGGAGATAGAGAGAGAGGTATAGCCACTGGGGCTTTCGTCTGGTTCTAATTGATTGGGAATGTAGCCTCGTTGTAAAGCCTAGAGCGAAACCTTGTGCTGAATAAGAAATTATTTTTCTTTAAAACAGCACAAAACCTGTCATGCCAAATTGAAAACGATGTTTCTGAAAGAAAATCAATTCGGGCGGTTCTTCTTGGTTTCATGCCTAGCTATTGATGTCCCGTGCCAGCTTCCTTCATTGTGTTGTTCTCGATCATCTGCGTTGATTTCACAATATAATAGAAGGCTAATTGCTCTGAAGAAGAATTTTGGCATGTGAATGAGTTCATTAGACAGTGAGATGATCCAAGGTCGCTGCACATTTCACTTTTTTTCTCAGTTTGACTTTGTGTTTACCCCTCCAGCCATGTCAACAGTGGGAGGAAATGCAGAGGGAGCCCCCTGTGCCTTCCCCTTCACCTTCCTGGGAGACACCTATGATGCATGCACCTCATCAGGGCGCAGTGATGGCAAGATGTGGTGTGCTTCCACCAAGAGCTATGATGATGACCGTAAATGGGGTTTCTGTCCAGACCAAGGTATGAAGGCATGGGCCTGTAGGACTAGCAGCCAAGTTGCTATGCAATAAAGGTTACAACACTGTTAAATCACCATAACTATGTATTTGTAAGCCATAGCAATTGTCAAACTGTCAGTCAGACTCCATCATACTAATTTACTAAGACTTGTCTCAACCATCAATCATTGAAACACATATTTTCAGGCTACAGCTTGTTCCTGGTGGCAGCCCATGAGTTTGGTCATGCCCTTGGCTTGGAGCACTCTCAGGACCCCGGAGCTTTAATGGCCCCCATTTACACCTACACAAAAGACTTCAGACTTTCTCATGATGACGTTCAAGGCATCCAGGAGCTCTACGGTGAGAAGAAATGTTGTGATATGTGTCTTGTTGCCTAGATCTTGATTAAGTGTAATACAATAACCAAGAATACAAGATGAATGTGTGATCAATCAAAGATTAAATATATTGTGGTAAATCTCTTAAATTTAGGTGGGTCGACAGACAAGCCCCTGTCTCCGACTCAAGGTCCAGTCACTCCCATGGACATCTGTAAGGAGCCAGTTGTCTTTGATGCTATAGCACAAATCAGAGGAGAGACCTTCTTCTTCAAGGATAGGTAATCACATCAAACAGGAAGTCCTGATGTTGTTTTGGCCCAAACTAGATTTCACCAAGTTTGCATACACCACATTAGGGCAAGGAAGGTACACTAACAAGCCATGCATCCATAATCCAAGCTCTGGATCAGGCTATTCGATGTAATAACTGCTCTGTTTTCATTTGCTCCATGTTTGACTTTCTTGAAACTTGCAAGCTCTGCCAAAGTCTAGCTGGATTTCCTGTCTGTGATCTATGGAAAGAACAACAAACAGAACCCAGTAGCCTACTTCTGGCATAATTCAGCCGACGCAAATTGGATTTCATAATAATCCTGCCCACAAAAACAAGCAGTTTGACATGAGGTACTCTGTTAATTATTGTTTCTCATTTGGCAATCCTCTGCCATTTTAAGATTGTGGTGTGGATTTCTTGTTTCATGATGTGACAATGAGAAAGAGGCAAAAACTAACTATTTGTCCATGCATGAAGTGACAACCAAAATAGTCGTCAGCCATAAACACAGTCCGCAATCCTCTCCTCCACTGGCACCAGTGATTCCAAGGTCACGTAAGATTACTGTGTCTACCAGCTGACCCAGTGCAGAGGGTTGTAATGCCCGGGTTTGGTCAACAGTCTTTGTGAGTCAGAGCATTTTCAACAATAGCAGAAGTTTGTTATTCAAATTCTCCGGAGGGTTACTAAGAACAAAAGCAAAAAAAGTGATGAGTGATGGAAAACACAAACAGCATCCTTGCTGCATGACGCATTAATTCTCATAGCTGCACCCTTTAATATTTACTCCTTGCAATTTTGAGGTTAACATAGCTGTGTATCTGTCACGGCCATTTGGGGAAATCATCCTAAGCAAACAGGCGAGCAGACCTCCATACCAAAGAGTGTAGTCTTTCATTTAGACTCGCCCTCACCTCCCTCCAAGAACCTGGACTTAAAAACTAGGAGAAACAAGTCACACTCACTGGCTTTAATACAGAATTTCACTTCACAAACATTTACTGCGATAGACAGAGCAGCACATGCGCTCATAGGGTGCCATGTGGACCCTGACACCTTGGCCCTGTTGCTGGAAATCAAACTAGTCGAATACTTTCTTCTCTTAAAACAACTCTGAAAAATAAAGATAATTATACATGATTATCGTCTGGACTGTTCCATAATTGTTAACTATTAACATTCTGATGCTAGGCTGCCTTCTAGATACATTTGTGGACCCGTAATAGTGAAATTTAACGGCTCCATGTTCTAGTTGAATGACAGGACTTTGCCTCTCTTTGGTTATCTGCAGCTAGGCCTAGTTCAGCAGATGTTTTGACTGAAATAAGAATCAGGGGTTGGTTAAGCAGCCTACATCTGTGTTACGTCTCATGTGGAACCATGAGACTTTGTTTTTTGAATTTTCAAGCAATTATTCATTTGATATGCCTTGAATTTCAGTCATGGAAAATGTTCCATTGTTTGTGAGGACTAAGAGCTACTCATCAAAAAGCAAGGGAGATAAATTGAGGACAGAGGTCTCTCAAGGCACTGAAGTGAACGTACATCAAATTTGGCTCTCGAGTAAAGTTTCCGAATGAGCCTGTTGTTCTGACCTTCACAGCAACTTAATGAGTTGCCTGAAGGCCATGTCAGGCTTGTAAGCTGCAGAGCTCTTGTACAAAGCTTTATAGCTTCAGAGAAAGAGCAGTCGCCTCTGGGCTCCAGGGGTAAAGCCCACTTGACTTTTCCATTGTACAAATTGCCCCCCCCCCCCCCCCCATCTCCTGGCTCAGCAATATTTATGATGTAGGACAAATCCTGACAAGATAAAATGAGCGAAGCTTGTAGCACGCCCTGTGCTCAGCAGTAGTGTGCGTCTGTCTGTCTGGAGGCTTAAGGAGAAGGCAATTATAAAGTCTGTCTCACAGAAACAGTTTGGCCAACCTACTAATAAGCATCCAAGTGTATTTATGACTATAATTTTACAGAACTATTTTACCAGTGACAGAAGTATTGTCACTGGTAATTGACGCGTGATTTTCACTTTACAACAAAACACTTAATCAGCAGACACTGCTAGAAACTAAAAACTAAACAGAAAATACATGAGATGAGCAACGATTGTATTTTTTTTAATAAAGAAGTCAGTCAAGAATAATTTCAGCCAGAACCTAATTTTGTGCTACACATACTGACAACAAGCTACTGACAAAAAACGCCATAAATGAGCATCTTTGAACATGGCATTTTGTGAGGTTGCTTGTGTTTCCTGGTCTGGGAATAAGGGAGACTGACTAACGAAGCAGTCCCCAAGAGTGGCAGTAAAGGCATGGACAAATGCAGGAGCTCTACTGAGGTAAAAGGCCGATAACAAGGACTAGGACTCTCTTCAAGCAGAGTAGGAGGCTAACAGCAAAGACTGGATCTCTCCAGGGGTACGACAGGAGGCCAACAATGAAGGCTGGGGCATGTTGAATGCAGATGTCCCTTCAGGAGGTTAAGCAGGAGACCAGCGACAGCAGGGCCTCTCAGGAGGAAGAGTAGGAGTTTAACTGGAATCTAATGGCATGGGGAAAGTCTCTGTGGACGATGGCGAGGAGACTGAAGATTAAGCAAGACGGCTTGCACCAGATCATTCAACTGCAGGTCAGCTCAGGCCACAGTACAACCATTGGAATATAGGCTGTGTTGTCTGCAAGGAGGTAGGAAGGGCGGGAATGGTCAACTGGAATCCAGGATCTGGTATCGGACCAAACGCTCTTCTTCTTATTCTTCTTAGTTCGGTCTATTTGGGGGTGGCAACCAACGTCAAGGTGCCTTCCCACCATGTACTGTGTTGGTGCACCTTTCCTAGAAGTGCTCCAAGACCAAGTCAATACGTTGAGTGGGTGGAGCAAGTCATTATTCAATCTCCCTCAAGGACCAACAGTTGGTTGGAGATCATGGGGTAGTGTCTGCCAGACTGCAGACCTGGCATTATCCAAGACCCCAAAGCTGGAACTGACTGGCCATACGCTGCAGGTGTCCTAGGGTCGCATCTGGCGAGTTTTTTTTAAGAGATTTCTCAGGGTCTGACAGACTGCCGGCCAATGGACAAAATGGCCTGAAGGCTATGGGTATAATTTCTGCCATATTGGAAACTGATTGAGACTAGCACAGGGTGTGGGTTGCGGCAGTTAGCTGAGAAATTGTCTGGGGGCTAGCAACTGGAAGACTGGCTGGATGCTAGCAGGTCTGGAGGATGACAAAGTATTGCTCCAACCAAAAAATGTCTGATGTTTAAAATTCTAATAAAGGCAGATTAATCACCAAGAAATGTTTCCTTAGATATTTCAAAATCAAAACAGCATGGATATGTGGGTCTACAAGATAGGTTTGAGAGAGCTGACCCCAAGAGCAGCTCTCCAGCCTCGACCTTCCCACAGAACTGCTGCAATTGATGCTTCCTTCAACAAAAGGAAGGTTTTCAAGACAACAACACTACATTTGAAGTCGCAGGAGTCTTGTCAACGATGTAGAATCAATTCAGGAGCATTATGGCTGCGGATATTTCTGCCAGACTTACATTGTCACTGCATCACAATGCAGAGCTGACCATTTACAACGATTGACATTAGCACAAAGTTGCATTACTTTGCTTTGGAAAAATCTGTCAATCGTTTAAGTCTGTTCTCTTTAGCAGAAATAGATTCTTTTGATTTATTAATTAATTAACTAATTAAAGACATTGGGACAATAACACAGCGAATATAGCTGATACAACTTAACAACTTACACATGATTGGTTGAGACTGGAATATGTCATTAATTCGGAAATACAGTACTTATGTGCAGTGTATATATGCTATTGAAGTTTATGTCTTATTTTTATTTTCTCATCATCACAACTTTGAAATCGGTAGATGATTTCTTTTCAAAAAATAGGTCAGTGGAAAAGAGTTTGGGAAGCTGATGTTGTTGTGCAGCTGTGGATTTGGAAATCCAGGCAAGATGGGTCTTGTTCCGCTGGCGTCGGCAACCTTAGTCCTAACGAGAACCAGATGCTCATGAATCAGGCCATTGTGGCTGGAAGCACTTGCACTACCCCCCCCCCCCCCACACACACACACACAGACACACAAACACACACACACACACAAAAACACACTCCTTGTCGTCGACCTCCTCTGCTCCTCTTTCATTCTCACTCTCATTTCATCCCCAGCTCATACCATAAGATCGCTCACCCACTCATCCACTTATCTGTCTGCCAGGTTCCAGTTCAGGTCAGTCAACTTCAGAAGCAAGCCCACTGGCCCAATGCTAGTGGCCACCTACTGGCCGGACCTGCCTGCCAAGATAGACGCTGCCTATGAAAACCCACTGGAGGAAAAAACTGTCTTCTTCTCAGGTATGGTGGAGAAGACAAGTATACCATTTAAAAACAGATCATTTAAACATTGCTCAACGTTGATGTCTTTTTAAATAAACTGTGTTAACATCATCTGTTTGCTTTCATGGTGATCATAGAAACAGAGAGTTGCATGAATCATCAAGGGGTGTCTTTACTTTTTGATCATTCGGATGCTTTTCCATTCACAGTCAAGCATTTCAACAAAGTGAAACATTAAGAGAAGCGGGAATGTTGGCACTCCTGTGTGCACTTTGGGGACACTTGAGATATTCCACAATAGTTATTAGTGGTTTATGGTTCATTCTATGCAACTTACTAATATGACAATCCTCATGAATACTGGTGAGTTTTACCTTAATGATCAGATTTGAGTACATCAGCAGCAGAGCTGGTTTGGCTAAGGAGGGACTCTTACTATAAATAGCAATCACAAGATCTCACAAATATATTTATATATACTTGGTAGATAGAATAAAGAATGTGTATTTTGTAAAGTCTCTTACCTTCCGTCAGTATAACTAATGTCCAGAGTATTTTGTTAACCACAATTTTCCTTTCTAATAATTTTTGTTCACCCAGGCAAGGAGATGTGGATCTACAAAGCGAGTGAGTTGGAGAGTGGTTACCCCAAGAAAATCTCCAGTCTAGGCCTTCCGGCAGACTTAACACAAATCGACGCTGCTTTCAGCTTCAACAAGAACAGGAAGACTTATCTTTTCTCTGGAGACAAATTCTGGAGGTAGGACCCAAACTTGAAACAATTTTGGGCCCAACAGCTCTTTTCTGCCACACCCTAGCTTATGCTGCTGTCTACACCCCCTATTACAGTACTGAATTATGCCTGGATCTAGTTAGTATTTCGTATGACCTAAACTGTACTCTAAACCACAACAGCTGTGTTAGCCCTAACACAACATTGGATTTAAAGGTGATGATGATAAAATTTGAATCTCTATAAAAGAGTTTGAGTGTTGAATATTTTTTTGTACACGAGGGAACTCTTAAATACGTATTAAAGCATTCACTTTACTGTTTCATCTATACAGATATGATGAAGATAAGAAGATCATGGACACTGGCTTCCCCAGACTTATTGCTGACTCCTGGAATGGCATCCCAGATGGCCTAGACGCTGCCTTCAGTCTTAATGACATCGGTAAAAATATATAATTTTTCTTTTTTACATATGCTGTGAAGGAAAAGGCTCTGTATAGTTTGAGGTTGGACAATTTACCAGAAGCTAGAAGCAAATTGTGCTGAGATGCTCATTTGGCAATAGCAGAGCCTGTAACAATTACCATTGGCAACATCTTAGTTTAGCATGTTAGCATTCAATGATTAGCAATTGTCTTGAGCCTTGGTTATAGCAGTAAACTTTATTTTTATTCCTCCAGTATTGATTAATCCAGTGTTTAACTATAGAAGAAGAAACCTCATGGTGGTGCGTTCAAAGTCATGAGGACCCATCCTCTTAGAATCATGAACATTTGCAATAGCCTTCATATGCCTTTTACACCATGAAACCAATGCTGTATTACATTCATCTAAAAATTAAAAGGAAAGATTAAAAGAAACCCAAACACTAAGCACTGTTGTAAATAAAAGAATAGAGACATAACAACACAAGGCATTCTGGGTCTCCACCTCCTACAGTTTTTTGGAGGTTGTTGGCTTCGATAAGAACTTGACTGTTTCTTTGGGTGCTGGTTCTCCGCAGACTGGCTTTACTCATAAAATAAAGTCAGCTCTATCAGTGAGTCGTGCACTTTGTCTCTGCCCCAAACCCAGCAAGCAGTGATGATGCTATTGTGCCAGAAGTGAATCCTTTATAGGAACTGAAAACACAAGGAAAGAAATAAAGAAGTAAAACAGGCCAAAGGGAGTTGTTCTGGAGTTAGGGAGTCATCTGTGGTCTGATGTTGATAAAACGATACAGTCACTGGGAGTCCAGTTTATTTATTCTAAGTCTCTTACGCAATGCTATAATTTTCAGTGACTGAATACCACATACCAGTTTGCTCTGCTGGTTAGTGAGCAGGGCATTACAGGGTAAGAAATCCTGTGAGTGAGTGTTGATTTTTAGGCATGATCCATGTAAACCTCCTCTTGAGAATGTCACTCTCAGCAATGTATACTTAGGGGTAGAGGTGGCAGATATTTGTCTATGGCAAGCAACTAGGGATTTTTCCACTACTGCTTTCTGAACGTTCACACAGTGCAGCAAGCATCACAGAGCTCCTTCCCCACACAGTGAACAAACAAATGTGTTTAAAAAGAATGTCAGTGCCCCTGCACAGAGGTGCCTCTGTTTACTACCTGATTGGCATAATTTAAAGAGAGCGACTTCGCACTGATAATCTAAACGCTATTTAATCCTGATATTTGAATGTTATAAGAAGGTAGTTTGTTTCTTGTTTTACACAAACTACTGCTATGAGAAAACTAACTAAAGCAAAAACTTTGAACAGAGTGTGCATTGTGCTTGTTTTCAACAGATTACAGCTACTTCTTCAAAGGAAACCACTATTTCAAACTGGAAGACAGCAGCTTGAAGATTGTCAAACTGGGCGAAATCACAAAGGACTGGCTCGGTTGTTGAGAGCGCCGAAAAATACGTACAACTTGCTGGTTCCTGTAATGACGCCTGGCCTCAAGAGGACATTGGCATAATATCATACACAACTTGAGGTTACTGCAGTGCACACCATTGTAAGTTGTAAGTTTTTGTCCTGGCAACTATGCACGCTTCTGTGTGAGACATGTCCCTTCCAACCTGTATAATCAACCTCCAGCTTTGTAGAAAGGGACCTCGGGACCTTCTAAACAGGCTATACATGGGCAACTGGATAATACTGTGTGATATTGACATTGTATGTGTTATGCTGATGCAGATTTATTACATTATGTAGCCCCTGTTTTATAGTTGTTTTTTTGAGTTGTTTTTTTATTCAGACATCAGGTATGTCCACACTGCAGTGAACGCAGTGCTATACTTTGTTGTGAGATATTGCCGTTTAATGCAGATTTGATTCTGAAAGGCTGTGTTCCACCAGATGAGGAATTCATATTGGCTTAGAATTACTTCTATGTCCAGTGTGCTAAGTGCAGTTTTATAAATGTATCAGTTTGAATTGATAAAGTTTCTCCTTGTTGAGCAATACATTTAAACAAATGAATTTGCACAATGTGTCTGACCGAAAATGGTGCTTTAGAGTTTGCTTTTGCATATAGTCCTAAATATATATACATATACACAACTTATATTCAGTGTTACTGTGTCTGATGGGACAACTTAGTATTCTCTGAATGTCAGAAAGTAGTATTCGCAGACACACATTATTCTTAATTTGGTTAGCACTTTTTATAGGACTATACAAGGGACCTAAACAATAAAGAGACCAGATTATTGTCATGGCAACTCCATGTTGTATGTCCCTTCACTAATAGTATAGACAGATTAAAGGCACAGGTTGCCTCTAGAGGCTGTATAGGTTTGCTGCATGATAGAATCATGACAAGGGTACCACAGTAGTATTGTTTAAATATCTTTTTTTTTTTTTAACAATCTTGTTTCTTTGCTGGTTTTAGCAAAACAGTAATGTTTTTTGTGTTGTTTTTATTGCTTTTGCACTTTGTTACTGTCATCAATAAAGATGAAAGATGGTCAATACATTGTGGATCAGTGATTAAGAGAGGAGGAGGTAAATACTGCATACATTGTGGGTCGACACTGTATAATTTTTATATATATATATACATATATATAAATTATTTATTTGATGCTATAAAATGGGGTGAAATGATGTTATCGACAATTGACACTCAAGTTTGGTCCCACATATCCATGGATCCTTGCTCCCACGGCTCCTACCCCCTATCGCTACTACACAGACTCAGGCTCCAAATTCCCAAGATGGCAGCCTTCGTTTCCAGCATATTTTGGTTTCATTTCTGGATAGTGAGAGGAAGTGGAGACAAGTTGTCCATCTCTATATACAATCTTTGGTTGACACTATTCCATGCATTCACAATATCTTGGGCAGGGGAGGCAGATAGCACACCAAAAGTCGCCCCCTCTATCTACACAGGCCCATGTTGCATTAACAGATCAAATATATACAAAGTGAAATACAATGTCACAGCAGGTCTTTTTTCCTTTACATTGCAACTTTTCTGACCATAAACATTGACCAGGTTTGCTCGCTGGGAACAAAAGGTATTTCAAACCCAAAGACAATAAAAGTCTATTTTTAAGGCAAGTCTACAGGATAGACACCAAAGAGTTTTGAACAAAAAATTATTATGTTCAAATAATGAAGTGTCTTAATGTTGTGCAATCTAAACCCTCTTCCTAAACCAAACAAAGATTTATGACCTTTCAATTAATTGAAAATAAATAAAAAATCTCTCGTTAGGTACTGTCACTGTCAGATGTACCTAAGTGCAGTTGATTTCCTTCTTCCTTTCCTCCTTCCTGCACTCAGGATATAAGAACCTGGGCCAAGTTTCCTGTTTTGCTGAGTTCTGGTATTGTTTAGAGCAGCATGATGAAGAGGAGTAGATCTGTGTTATCTCAACTGATTACAGAGATTAATACGATACTGCTGCAGCTACAAGTGCTACTGCTTGTGCTACAGCTGCTGCTGCTAGGGCTTCTGTTAGTGCTGCTGTTATAATTATTGCTGCTACTTCTTCACTTGTGCTGCTGCAATTTCTACAACAGATACTTTTTCTGCTGCTACTAGTGTTACTACTGCTACTGCAATTGGTACTGCCACTGCATATTTCGTCTGCTGCTACTTGTACTGCTGCTGCTGCTGGTTCACCACTATCATAATTTTTTGCTGTCTATTCATAAAGGAAGAATGCTGGATGTTGGGATCTCACGGTGTGCCCTATCACATTATAAAAAACACATTCATTTCCAGGCCTACCCAGGGGGCTCCAAGCTGTTTAAGGGGAGTTTCATTTAATGGAATTGATTTATTTTTACATTAGTGCCATTAGTTATCAAAAGGAAATAACATCTGGGATTTGGCTAGAGAGATAGTTCTGATATGCATTCTTTGTGGAGAATTTCCCTGTTTTCCCACTTTCCCCAAAACACAAATGACACACCCAACATTTTTTATATCCGTTGTTGTGGCTGTCTCTGCTGAACCGAGTGTCTGTGGGATCAAATAACAATCATGTCTGCACAACAAGCAAGCAAGTCAAGAGTTAGGAGCTGCTTGTTGTCCAGGCTTTATCACAGAGGAGATCACCAGTCGGAGAATCTTATAACTCTGCGTGTTGGCCAGCTGTCACCTTTACATTGCCGTAACTTATTGGGAATATATATCCAAATGTTTATTTGTTTTTATACAGCTACAAAAAAATTATCTGTGTGCATAAAACTTTTTCAACACATGCACAAAATATTTCCACAGCTGCAAACCTATAAACTCCCACATGCTTGCTTGTCTTTTACATACATGCATCAACATCTGTTCAAATCACAAAATACCAGTGCAGCATTGTAGGACTGTAGCTGGTCCTAGTGGAACAGGTCTCAGCTGCTATAAATTGCTTGGTAATTCAAGTCTGTAAACATGCATGACGTTTTAGAAGATGACCATTTGTTTAGAATGGAAAATATACATGTGCAAAGGAACTGGTAAATGTATGAAAACCATGAATGTACATACAAATGTACCATTTAAATGAGAACACTCAAAGTATAAAATTGAAAGTTTTCTGACCATCGATGTTGACAACCTTTTTGGGAGCACAAGGTATTTCAAAACCAAACCCAATATAAATAGTTTTTATTCAGGGAAGTCTAAATGATATTCACCAAGAAAAATTGGTCTAGAGATCAACAAAAAGCGTTCAAACAAATGATGTTTCAATAATGAAGAGTCTCAATGCTGTGTAGAGTGATCCCTATTCCCAAACACAACAGGCAGTATTTTGACCTTTCAATTGAAAAGAAAACAAACTCAGAACCTCTGACTGTTAGATTTACCTCTGTGAAGTTGATTTCCTACTACACACAACCTGGGCCAAGTACATAAGGCACCATACTTGGGCCCATGCACTTCATTTCCATCACTGCCAGAGCTTCCTCAGTGGGGCCAGATTTCTTGTCATGAAACTGCGCCATCTTGTGGACTATTATGAGAGCTTGTAAACAATCCACTGTGTACACATCATGGGTACTGAGTCAATCAGGCTATCGCTGTGCTTTTTTATCAACGGCCACCACATTGCAGCATTGTGCCTCCTCCTTTGGTCTGATCTGTGATACTTACTGCATGTAACTCTAATTAAATGACAGCCTACTGGCTCAGGGATGGTGAAATCTCAACCCCCCTCCAAAATAAACCCACCCGACTCGTTCTGAGCTGCAGCCACGCCGCTGGAGGTGGAGCCTCAGTCCGGCTCCTCTCACGTTGTTGTGTGTCGGCTCTTGCCCCGTGTGATCGCCCGATCTGTGGGGGAAGAGGTGCGAGAGCAGGGCCCCGGCTGAGGAAGTGACATGATAACACCGCGGTGCTTTCACCGCAGCGTCTGGCCGACTCTCCGCTCCCTGGACCGCCATGCCCCCGCAGCGAGTGTTCGCCCTGCCGCGGCAGCAGTCCCTGCTGCTGCCCGCCGTCATCAACCCGTTCGTGCAGGACACCAAACTGTCCCGAGCTGCGATCATTAAAGTGAGTATGCTGCTGTGAGTGTGATGATCACCATGATAAAAGCTGGCGGAGATGAAGACATCGATGTTAGGGGGAAGCACGGCGCGTCTGATGATGTGTGAGATTAGATTGCTGTGAGACCAGGGCCTGTAATCTGCTCCAACCAGCCTCTCACAATCCGCTTGTAATGCCTTGTTCTGTGCAACTCAAACAATAAGAGCCGTTGTGTGCTTGTGATTCTATAAAGCTGAGCAGGGATGTGGATTTCAACACCGGTGCATGTTTCTGTTCTGTGGAATGTCCTAACCCAGGGTGGAGTTGACTTGACAGCACACTTCCCTTTATGCTCTATCGGCACATATGCTCCTATTGATGGTGTATCTGTGTGTCCTCCTCCTCTCCATGCAGTGTGTCCTCCTGGGAATCTTCCTGGTCCCCATTCGCGCCATCCTGCTGTCCCTGGTTCTCATGGTGACATGGCCGGTGGCCATCATAACAACCTTCAAGCATCCTCTGAAAGGAGCCGTGGAGCCAATGACAGGCTGGCGACGGTAATTAGGATGCAAGCCCTACACCACCTTGCTGCACCACAGCTTCCCACAGAGCTGCCCAGGTGTCGGGGGCACCAGGTCCCACTGGCATCAAACGCCATGTGGATATCAGCTTGTTCCCTTAGACTACAGCCATTCCTGAACTCTCTGTCCATACAAGCCTTTTGCCTCTGTATCAGTTCCAATCCGCTAAAACCCAATTCATGCTTCTAAGTCAAAGCTGCACTGTAGCATATACGTAGACGTGTACCCTACACTAAGCAATTTGTCGTACCCTGACGTGCACCTCCCCAAACATGTAACTATGCTTTGAGGCCTCACAGACCGCAAGAGCTGTGATTGGTCCGCTTGGTAGCATCGCATCCCAGGCAGACTCGCCGCCATTTTCGTGAAGGAAAAGTAATTGCTCTTTAACATCTTTCAGCTTCAACACGATCCACCTAGTAGCATTCGTCATTGTTCTGCAGTAAACAGAAACGCCAGGGAATCTGTGAATAAGCAGACCACTAGGGTTTCGGTGTTGTTATTGCAGCGCGACACACACACATAGAAGCAAACTATAAATGCTCTGCCCTGTGCGTAGGCTAAGTGTGTACCTGTAGTACGGTGTAGTTTAGACACAGAAGCATGAATCAGCCTACACATACCTGAAAACTTATGTCACGTGATCACTCACAAACACTGAGCATGCGTGTGATATATATATATCAGTTAAGTTTTTGTGGGATTGCAACATTTTCCCTGTGAGCAGCAAACAGGGTTCAGCATTCTTAACTAACAGTTCTGTAGCTGACAAGAAATCTCTTGTGACCTTAGAGCCCAGCCTCTTATGTGTTTATGACCCAATATGGTGTTGAGTAGTCTTATCTCGTCATGTTGAAGTTCAGCTATTTGTTCACTAGAAGCGTCAGAAACCCTCCGGGAAGTTTAAGCACTGAAGCTTAGGTTTTATTTTGAAGGGAAAACATTAGTAAACCTGGCAATTAAATGTGTATTTATTTGCTCCTTGCTCTGTGCAGACTGGTGAAAAGTTGTAAAAACATTTTTAGGCTTAAAGACCAGTAGTTTTGGACGTATGTTCGGCATGTGGTGAAAAACTCCAACATGCAATTCCATGTTGCTTTGAGCTTTCTTCAAATTTAGGAGGGTAGCATCATATATCACAAAATCATTTTATAAGCTGATAGTGAACCGACATGTTGATTCTTTGTGTCTGGGAAAGACACTTGCTGTTCTCAAAACTGCTAAACATGACATTATGCTGTCTGCAGTGTTCTACGACTTTCCACCCCATCTCTGGAGTAAGAGGAAATTACTTTTCTCTCCACAAATTTACATAATGTTGTAACTCTTCCTGTTATGTAAACACCCATTCATTCATTTGACCCCTGTCACAAAAGAGCCCTGAAGGTGATTTCCGATGAACTAGAATAAACTAAATAAACACAGAGCGCAAAGAGCTAAAACACTGAGCACTGTTTTCAGGCTATGCATTAAAGCTTCATATTCATTAATCCATTACGTGATCTCATGAATTCATCATCTAAACCTTCTGTCATCTCCAGGTTCATGTGTCGGAGATTGATGGCCGCCCTGGGGAGGACCTACTACTTCTGCATGGGCTTCAGAGTGGTGGTAAAGGGGAAGCAGGTCAGCAGCATCGAGGCCCCCATTCTGGCTGTGGCCCCCCACTCCACCTTCTTCGATGGGATCGTGTGCATCGTGGCGGGCCTGCCCTCCACCGTCTCCCGGGTCGAGAACCTGGCGACACCCATCTTTGGCAGTGAGACACTCTTTATTGGATTTGTATGTGGTTTGTCGGGCCGCTCTTGTTCCCTCAGAGCAACTAGTGTGTGTGTGTGTGTGTGTGTGTTTGTGTGTGAAACTTGTGTCGAGTTGCTTTAGGTTTATCTGAGTTCAATATCACATCCTCTTTTTTTTTTTTTACATTTTAGACGATGTGTTTTTTATTGCAAAATCATCTTGTTCTACCAATAGGAAGTCAGTCAGTTCAATGTCTTTATTGACAGTGGCCCTTGTTAATCAGAAATTATTATTATTCCTACAACTAAAATATTTGCTTTTTAATGTAATAGTCTCCTGAGGACTTGACAAACATGAGCTATTCCAACCTTTTATACACCACAGAACTTTTTTTTTAAATGTCCCATAATACCATCAGTGACTGTTATATGGAATGGCCTTGCTTTGTTTATTGCTGTGAGAACGATGTAATTAATCAGGACCTGCACTTGAAATCATCAGTGAAAGATATGACAGAATTTTCCTCCTATAAGTTCCTGTTCAGACCTGATGTTCACATCTGTCCTGAGAGATCCGATCACAAGTAATCAGCGCCGGAACTGGTCTGAACTCACCTAAATGTGTCCTGAGTTCTGATCACTCAGACCACATTCAGAGGTGGTCTGCATGGGACACATATGAAGGACCACCTACTCATCTGACGTCCCCTGACCACCTACAGTTTCACTATAAACATATTTGTGTGCTTCTCTGTGACCATGTATTGATGTGTTTGTAGCCGCCACCACAATATCATCAGTGATAAACATATAGGATGGACAGTAGATTGTAGATCTGCGCTCTGGTCATTAATTCACCCAGCCCCTGCTGACAGAGCTCACTCTTTTTAGACACACACACACAAACACGCACATAAACACACACACACACACACACACACACACACTGTCATCGGACACATCCGTAAAACCACCATCTTATGGTCTCCACAGTATATTTGCACAGAGCAGGAAGTGAGATCTGTGTGGTCACAGGAGACTCATTCATGATGACACATACGAACGCCACGTGTGAACAGATGAACTTAGCGATGACGACTTGTGATCTCTCAGGACGGATGTTAATAGCAGGTCTGAACAGGGCTTAACTTGGCCCAGTATATTGATGTACAGTATTTGTCTGGCTCTGTCTCAAGGGTTCGTGCGCTGTCTCCAGCCAGTGCTGGTGTCCAGAAAGGACCCTGACTCCCGGAAGAATACAATCCAAGAGATTGACAGCAGAGCCAAGTCAGGAGGACACTGGCCACAGGTCTGTTACATCATGTTACATCCACATCCACAAACACTGTCAGCATAGACAACTGTGTAGTTGTGGAGGAAACTCAGAGATTGTCAGTCAAAGAGCTGAAACTCAGGATGTTGCTTTGGCTATGAAATGCTACTTTTTAAATATTATTATAGACTAAGCCAAAATTCATAAAATTATACATTTGCTTTGCATATTAGTGGCTGTAGATG
The DNA here is from genome assembly GCF_949316205.1 of Platichthys flesus. Classification (NCBI taxonomy): domain Eukaryota; kingdom Metazoa; phylum Chordata; class Actinopteri; order Pleuronectiformes; family Pleuronectidae; genus Platichthys; species Platichthys flesus. The sequence continues at coordinate 21,253,120 of NC_084945.1, read as the reverse complement.
ATCATTTTCTAGTTGAAGTTGTAGTGATTTTAACATTTACTAATGGTGCCGTTTTCCTCAGGTTCTTATCTTTCCAGAGGGAACCTGTACGAATCGCTCATGTCTCATCACGTTCAAACAAGGTAATACAAAAAAAAAGACATTTGCATATCATGGAATGTAAACAGCAGCCTTATGCAACAAGTTGTAGTAGCAACAACGGAAATAAAAACAGACAAATGAAGGAGAACCAAAAAAACAAAACATCGGTTTATCAACACTCTTATCTGTTGCTTTGAGTACATCTAATATTTCCAATTCACAAGCACTGTATCCACTGAGCAGAGAGGCTACACAACAGAAAGGTCTCTTGATACCACACAGCACCATTCCTTCATTGTGCAATGCGGTGTGTGCTTTCACTTATGAAGTGATAAAGTTGTTTAGAGTGACGTGAGAGGATTGTGGATCTCAGCTTTTGTCAAGTCATATCACAGCCGCCATGTTTTTATTCATACTGTGTGTCTCTGTCCCACCTTCAGGTGCCTTTATCCCAGGGGTCCCTGTGCAGCCTGTGGTTATGAGGTATCCCAACAATCTGGTGAGTGATTGGAACTGATACACGGTTGTGACCTCACTTTCTGAGAGCTAAATGTGTTGCATATTCCACACTGTACTAAGTATTTGATTTACCATATAGAGCCATAGATGACTGATATATTCTTGTTGAATATACACACTAACCAACGAGTTTACCTCCTCCAAGCATCAACTGTCAGTAAGCCACATCATAGAAAACGTATCCTCTTACATTTGCAGTTTGAGTTTTCCCAGCTCACTGTCATTCACATAGACAGAGTGATGGCAACGCTTCCAGCTTCACTGTATCACACTCCCATCAGATAACACGTAACCATCACTATCCCCTGTTAATGTTTTATATCTTCATGTGTCCTCCTCTGTGTCTCCTGCAGGACACAGTGACTTGGACTTGGCAGGGTTTCAGCTCGTGAGTTAGCATTTTTTTTTTTAAATTTTGCCTCTCTAGTGGCTTCTCATGCAGATTCTATGTTTGATGAAGCTGCTGCTACTTGTCGACTGTTAACACCTGCAGCTCATTTGGAGCTGGTGAACCACTACATGTGACTGACTGCCTTGTTTGTGTTTCATGCAGGAAGACGCTGCTGCTTCTAACACTCTGCCAGCTGTACACCACAGTAGAGATAGAGGTAACCTTTTTTCTTCCCATGAGATAATTAAACAGGATTTACAAACACTGATAATTGTGGACATTAATAATAAAAAAATGTGAAGTGCCATTTACTCTATATATGGAACTTTATTTCACATCTAATCATTATACAGAGCACCTTGTTCAAAAAGACAATTTAAAATCATTATTTGTTAATTGAAATGTTTGTATCAGTACCTCTCTCTGTTTATAGAATTATGGTTGGATTTGATTCTGCTCTTAAAGATCCTGATGGAGAAGATGTTTTTTCTTTGGGAGGGGTTTAGTTTTCCATGAAAATGGCTCAAAGTTTGCTTTCTGCTCGCTCTGTCTTGTTTTAATCTGCTTGCTCTGTGTTCCAGTTCCTGCCGCCGTATATTCCCTCTGAAGAGGAGAAGAAAAATGCGCCTCTGTTTGCCAGCGGAGTGCGAGAAACTATGGCACAGTGAGTCAAGGTTTAAGAGCACATTCCATTGTAGAACAGTGTTACAGTAAAGCAAACATAAATACTGGATACAAGGTCATTGATACAATGTTAAACATACACAGAATACATGTAAGTTAATAGGAAAACAAATGTTGCTGTTATTAATATAATCGTCAAGATAACGTCAAAACTTAGATTAAAATATTGTATCTGCATTGACACAATAACAAATTTAGTTTGCAGTAAGTTTGGTCATTGCGTTGCTCTGATCAGTCTGATCTTTGCATACTTTACTGGTCTGCTGCACCCGCCTCTCAAAGGATCATTTGCATTTGATCTGAAAATGTGTGTTTACAGCGCTTTGGGAGTTCCAGTCACAGATCACACTTATGAAGACTGCCGCCTCATGATCTCTGCTGGTGAGCTGACTCTGCCCATGGAGGCCGGCCTGGTCGAGTTCACCAAAATCAGCCGCAAACTCAAGTAAGAGCGTCTTTGCCTCAGTAAACTGTGGGTGTGTCCTATAGACTCTGTATAAAGATGAATGCTGACAAATAACTTGAAGTGTACTTTGACCACCAGGGGGTGATCAAGACACTGTCACGTTGACCATCTTTATGTACAGTCTATTGTGTCACCAAGAAGGGAATTAAAGATTGACAAATATTGCTTGAAAACTTGTATTTATTGTTTATGTTCATACAACGTACACTTTCCTCACTGTACCCTGTTCACTCAGTCTGAAGTGGGACAATGTGCGGAAAGAGCTGGAGGGTTTCGCGTCCATGGCGAGCTCCTGCAAGGGAGGACGCATCACTATCGATGAGTTTGCCAGATTCCTGAAGCTACCGGTCAGCTCTGCCCTTGAGGAGCTGTTTGCACTGTTCGACAGGGTGAGACACTTTCACTGTACACAACTGACTAAGACAAATATGCTGTAAATGATCAGCTAGTTTTGTTCACACACTGCCAGGCCTCAACTCAACAAAAGAACAATGTGTATCAATCTAAATATTAGATTTAGTGTATCACATGCATATCCCATCACAGCCTATCCTGTTTACCGATGAAAGTAAAACAGGGAGGTGGTCAGCCTGGAAGAGGAAACTGATCCAAGCAGTTTAGCCTCGTTCTCTGGTTTCTCCACCAAAGGTCTGAGTGTGAAGGGAGGACTGGAATCAAAAAGAGAAAAAAACTTTTAGAAATACATTTTTTATTTACATGTTGCATTTTCAATTTTGTTTGTAAGTCTGTTGATATTTGACAAACGTCTTTGTTTGTGGAATATTATACCTCATATTAATCTGTGCATTTAAAACTGTAAAACAAATGTAATTGTTGCTGTTACTTTCCCCCCATCAAGAACGGCGATGGCACTATAGACTTCAGAGAGTACGTGATCGGTGTGACCATCCTGTGTCGACCAGCCAACACTGATGATGTTCTCCAAATGGCTTTCAAGGTAAAACAAAGACATTCCGATATTGTTCTGCTGAAAACTCAGGTTTAAAGGAAAAGTCAGAAGAACTAGGCCGAAGCTGATTGGCCACTTTATCACCATATTCCATTTTCATGTTTTGCATTAGGTACCATGAACAGGCATTTTCTGCAAACTGCTCACATGACAGAGAGGCTTAATATTGATTCTCCACCTAACAAAACGTATTGGCATTCACAAAATCAAGATCATTATCCAGATCCACACAAATCCCACCTGTTCATTTATGCTAGCACTAGACATGTGTCTGCCTGGTGTTCTGCATTATTTCTCGAGTTTGGTGTTATCCTCCTGACAGAGAGACAAACGGCAATCAAAACATAACCTCTTTGGCAGAGTTAGATATAAAGAGAGAGAAGTAAACAGGATATGGTGATAATATAATATAAGGTTCACTTTTAGACGAAGCGCACAAACTATATAATGTAATAATGATATTACACTAAAGTTAAGTTTATTTCAGAGTATTGCATTTGAGCTACAACATGCAGAGCAGCAGGCGGTGTCAGTCCCACTGTAGGAAGAACAGAGGCAGCATTCACAGAGGCTTGGATGATGTCAAGTTAACAGTGTGTGTCGGTTGTGTAGAGCAGTGAGTCATTCTGCCATCCGGAAAGTGAAATTGTGTTTTTTTTAGTTTTTTTTTTAGACAAACAGTCCTGGTGTTAATATTCTGTGACTAAACAGCAAGAATGATAAAATTCCCCTGATTTCATCTAAACTTTATTCTTACACATAATATATAAATGTTTTTTCTGTACGTGGAAACACGTTAAAGGATAATTTGAATTTCTTCTTTGCTCTCCTCTGTCGTGCAGCTGTTTGACACAGATGAGGATGAGAGGATCACCAGGGAGGAGTTCACCGCTCTGCTGCGCTCCGCTCTGGGTGTGTCCAACCTCAACATGACCAAGCTCTTCAAGGAGATTGACGCCGACGGCTCCGGCTTCATCACCTTCAGTGAGTAGAGACTGTTCCTAACACAAAAAGTTTAAACACCAGTCTCATCTCTGCCCTTTTACCCTCCTTTAGCATTTACACTATTATTACGGGATGGGAGTATGTGCTGTCAAGTGTCCTTTTTACAGACTGTATATAAAGATGAACAACATGAAGGCTTCCAAAAGTGAAGCCAAAACACGTATATTGCCTCCCGGTGGCTGGCTGCAGTATAGGTCACAAACCCGGCCTCCTCCATGTTGGTGGATGGGACATAGACCAAACAAAAAGTCAACGTGCATGTCAAATCAGTTTTTGTCAGAGATGATTTCAGTTATCATTATGATGTTTGTTCTCTCCTATGGAAGATTCGTTTTTGATTAGTTATTTGATGCTGTAGAAACGGGATTATTAACAGCTGAGACTGACTTGCGATTGGTCGATGCTGCGACTTAACTCCATGTTCACCGCTGCCCAGGCTTTGTGCAAGTGCAAGCTAGTGGCACCCACGTCTGAGTTATTTTGGCTTAATGTTTGTACAACAGGAGGAAGTCTCGTCCATCTTTATAAATATTCTATGGTTATTCTAGGACAAGGATTTATTTTACATTCCTCTCAGCAGCTGCACTTCTTCCTGACGCTTTCCTCTGTGCCTTCTCGGTGAATCCTCAGGTGAATTTCAAACCTTCGCCTCAAACCACCCGGAGTACGCCAAGCTCTTCACCACCTACCTGGAGCTCCAGAGATATCAAGCGATCCAGGAGGCGTCGCCAGGGGATCTGGAACTCACCGGTCGGCCCAGTTCAGGGGAGCAACAGGAGGAGAGCACCTCGGACAAGAAAGATGACTGAGGCGGACGACGAGCGTAAAAATGAGGGACAGACATTGTACCGACTGCACTGAGATGGAAAATGCAGCAAACTTGAGTCAGTTACTTCGGCGGAGCCTTGTCATTGATGTGGTTTATTGAATACTTCTATTTTCAATTTTAGTGCCTTATAGAGATTTAAAAAAACTCCCCAAGTCATTGCACAAGAAATGTCCTATGGCCAGAGGCTGATATTGCTGATTCCGTTTGTGTGTGTGCGTGCTTGTGTACATGAGTCCGTGTGTGTGTGTGTATTTTACGTGTCCTTTTAGAAAAAAATTAAACAATTAAAAGTTAGTTAAGGGTGACATGAAAACTCTGTGTTTCGGTGACCTGTGTAAAACCTGCAAATGTTATGGTAATGTTAAGAACAGTGTTTTACGGTATATACTTCAGTATATCTTACTCATTATAAAAACTTCCTCGCCATCTTTTCCACTTGGATACACCACTCTCTGTAGCCTGAGCTTTCCACTCACTTGCTTGGACTTACATGAACTTAGCGTTGTGTACCTTTGTCCTTTGTCTTTGTGGTTTAATGTAAATGAGCAGAGAAATTGCCAAACACAACAAACGCTGTTTTAAACAAAAGCGAGGTATTCCTTGTGCTTCTGTGTTTCTGTATAATTAGCGTAGAGTAAGTTTTATTAAGATCTTTCTAATCTGGCAACACGCAGTTGCTCCGCAGAGCATACATGCTGCGTGTTACACTTTTTTTGCCCAGCGCTCAGGGACACAGACCTTGTAAGGCGGCTGTATAATTAGCCAGAGGTTTGCTTTGCATGTGTACCCATTTGCATTTCCACTGAATACGGTTTTGCTGAGGCAGCAGTGCGTCTGTGTGGCTTTAGGTTTAGTAAAGCAAATCAAGCAATGAAAATAGGGCAATTTGTGAGCAAAAAGGCAACAGTGCTTCTTCACAACAGCATATTCCAGCGGGGTATGCTTTCAGATTAACTAGCACCACTGTTACTTATTTAGCAAACAGGGTGCATTGCAATTATGTCTTATGTCTTTTTTTCTTCTCCTTTTTGCCAAGTTTGCTTTTTAGAATAAAACAAGAGAACAATTTTAACTCTTGCCTCACTCGTGTGTTCTTTTTTAGATTCACCACTGAAGAAACTTGTAATGACTTTCATTGACTTTATAAACAGTATTTTAATAATGAGTGTAATGAATGGGCCACAGCTGCACCTACTGCCACCGCCACCAGGTGCCAGCAGCTACCCATTACAAATTCTGTGTGTGTGTGTGTGTTTGTGTTGGGTTACTTGTGACACCTCTGTATTTCCCCTCGCCTTTGAATTGATGTAAACTAGGCAGGGATGAGTTAGAATCTGATTTAATGTGTGCGAGGGCTGGAGAAAATCACATATGTGTGCTGTAGGGTTGGTATTCTGAGTATTGGCAGACATTCTGTTATGTCAGAGCAGGAAAAGCACGAGATATTACTGATGACATTAACGATGGCTCTGTTCAGTTCAAGGGTCTCTATGACAGGACCGTTGAGCCGACGTGCACAATATCGAAACCCTGAGACCGAAGCAGCAGAATGGAATTCAGCCATCATTCATTTTGTTATTTACACCTGCTGTGATGTGTCCAAATATCTTTCTTGTTTAACGTGTAAATCCATTTTAACTCATTAACTGCACAGACAAAAAATATTGTATTGTTGGACTGGATATTGCATTGAATCAGAATGCAGTCAGGTGTGACTTGATTTTCTTATGTTGAATATAAACTTGTTCATCTATTTGAAAATAATTTCTCAACCCATTATATATGATGTATTATTAGTATTTTTAAATGTCATGTAAATCAATGTGCACACAATAAACATTTTTATTAATTTCTACAGTTCATTGGTCAAAACTGATATTTTTCCTGTGGGTGCTGCGACCATGAATCCTTTTTCTCCTTCTGTCAGGAAACTAGTTCATCTGTGAAGGACTAGTTCTCTCTGAGGGAATAATGCAACTACAAACCCAATGTATGGTGTCAACTCATGTCAACTCATGTGAACATGCTCACACACACACTCGCTCCATATGAGTTGGTTGGAATGAGTGATGGAGAGCGGCTCACTTCATTAAAAGCCTGCTGTTGGACAAAACTGTGATTACCTGCTGTGATTTCCTCCTTCAATTTGTTTTAACCTTTTCAAACGTACAGAGGCTCATTTCATTTTAATCAGAATTGATGAGATGGCAGGGAATCAATTAAGTCACATTGGTGCCGTGCTCGCACCGGTGTGACACCTCCCCTGCCCGCACAGCTCCCCCCCCCCCGCTCTCCCCTTCTGGTCCCACACCCGTCCATCCTGCCCCTTCCCTCGGCGTGGCTGTTTTATATTGCTGTATCCATTTGAGCGCCGCCTGGGGGCTGATCCTGTCACAGTAGATTGTAGGAGAGATGTGGTGGTAATCTGATTTGTTTCTCTATAGAACCTGAGTGAGTGAGCGGCCTCTTGTCTGTGGACCCGGGCTGGACGCAGGCCTCGTAGGTTGGAGGGATTCACTGTGCCAGGCCGGGAAGGAAAGGTCAGAGCCGACAGGCTTCGCTGCTAAACTGATGTGACACTACTATGTGCCTCAATTTCAGCAGGTCGCTCAGCTTTCTCAGGCAACATGACAACACACAAACCATGAGGCTGTGTCGTGTCGATTGGTTTGATTTTTAAATGTGTTTTATCAACCTATCTCAAAGTACTGTCACATCCTGAGAGTGTCAACGCATCTAACATCTTTCTACAACTGTTTTTGATCAATTGACTGTTTTTTTTTTAAGTAAGCAGTGATTGGGCTCCGTTAGAGCAAGGATGTTTTTTGCATTGTTACATAAGAGGAGGAAGAACAGTTATTTTGGCTTCATGCTCCTATAGAATAGACCTTCCTGGTTACAACAACAGGATACCTGTGTGCATATACACTCCTGGGGCTGACCCCCCCCCCCCCCCCCCCACTTTGTCCTGCGTGATGAACATGGAGCTTCTAATGTTTACAATGTAAAGGCTGAAAGTATTTTGTAAAATAGAAGAGACCCCCTCCTCTACCTCACACCAAGCTCCATGCACCATGCATGCACCATGCAGACAGTAACTGAAATACTGAAGCCTTCAGAGGAAACCATTTGGTCATGACTGTATGAATCATAAAATGGAAATATTGAAGATGTCATTTTTTATAGATATTTCCTTTCACGTCACGCTATGATGGATATTTGGCAAACTTTGGGATGTCCAGTGTGATTTATTACAGTAGTTCTCAGAATTTGAGTAATCCCTGGCAGCACGACATACCACTGAGAGGGAGGATAAAGAAGATGGACCCGCAGCTCTGTCCGTTCTCAGAAACAGGGCCTGACTCACCTCTTTACGTCTGACGGGCCTCTTCTTCTAGAGACACATGGTGTGGATTCTTACACAGTGTTGCACCGATGCACTCGCATATACACACGGCCACACAACAAACACACCACCTTTGACTGTGGCGGGGCCGACCCTGGCGAGTGGTCCGTCGGCTCTTCGGGGAGTTCCTCCAAAACTTATTGTTACGTTTCCTCATCGCACCAGATGACACCTTGTTGATCTTCTCCCTCCTATTATTCTCTCAGGAAAGTGATTGTTCCTCCATTTCCCCGTGTGATGATTTGTAGGAAGAGTAAAGGTCCTGACGGGGGCAAGGTTTGGGGAAACTGGGTGAAAACATCAGTGGCCATAACCAGCCAAATCTGCACCGGTATCTGCGGCCCAGGTTTGTTTTCTTTCTCGGTATTTTAGGTGTTTCACATCTGCGTTTGAGTCTTTCCCAGGTGACTTTTGGATGACGGGCAACAACTCTTTCCTGTGTAATATTTGAGGAGGGGTCAGTGTGAGGTTGTGGAAAAGACATTTGTCTCTAACTTGTCTGTGGGACTGTCCAAATAAGGCGTGGAAGATTTGTATAGATTCCAAACAAACGCAAGGCTCATCTCTCTGCACAGTGTGAGACAAGAAAAAGACATCTTCAGTCACTCTTAAAACTGCTCTGGTTAGTGAGGGAGACTATGATGCGTAACAGAATTTATTAATAATGTGCAAAAATTACATGAGAAAAAAATAAGATATATATTTATGGATATGAAAAGTATGTCTATAGGTTCTGTCTGAATCAAAATCTTTTGTCTCAATCTTACTTGTCAATCGATAACAGCCTTTTAATTATATTTTGTCAGGCTCTCACAGTTAAATAACGCCTGTCCTTGTGCTGTCATGCCTCCCTTTCTGTGCCCCTTAATTACTACCCACCATTCAAACTCAACTTGCCTGCACCCCCTATTGTGCTCTTCATGTTCCACCCACTTGGGGATCGGAGGGGTGTGACCTCTGCTGAAAGACAAAACATGTTTTATAGACATATAGACTGCCAGAAAACATGCTTATTATTTTAAGCTTTTTAAAAGACAATGGTGCCACATTCTCTGGTGTTTGTTTTGGAGTTTATGTGTTCAGTGGAAGCACGAGATGAGGTGTTGCTGAAGAGTTCACTTTACCCCTCTGCTCCTTTGGTTGGTGTTCACACGCCACACCTCACAAATGGGTTGTGTTGTTGGAAAGCGCTCCTGCTGCTGCTCTAGCTGGACGTGCTGCGCACGCTGCTGTTTCTTTTCACTCCATGTGTACAACCTGTGAAGCAAACAAGACTTAACATTGCTGAGGTGCTTACATCTTTGCAGATACTATGGTATAGCCCAGGGAGCAGCTTTATGACACCCTGTCTCTCAGGAGGCCTGAGTGGAGAGATTTAACCCAGAGAGTTCAGACTGAGGGACAAAACAAACCCCACTCATTGCTAATACCACGACCTGATTACCTTGCGATAATGACCTGGCACTTTAAGTCTGAGGAATGACAAAACAAGAAATAAACTTTCCTTCCCCACTCAAGAGGACAAAGGTCACAGATGGAAGAACGCTTGAAAAGGGGCACTTTCCAACATCTTAAATCCAGGCTCACACACATACATATAGATCTGAAAGTCTGATTGAAGTCCTGTCATAAGTCCTTTGATGTCTGGAACTGTGAGGTGGGTGAAAGGTCGGGATGCAGTGTGTGTGTGTGTGTCTGGACCAGCTATTACTCATTTTATGGGGTCCTAAATCTAAGTATCCATAATGTAAATAGTTACATTTTAAGGTGAGGGCATGTTTTAATGTTCGGATAACATTAGGGTTATGTTTGGGTTTTTGTTTTGGCTAAGGTTTATGGTAAGGTTAGGGTTGGGTTAAGTTTAGGGTAAGGGTATAGTTTAGACAAGACACTATGATTAAGGTTTAAGTTAATGCAAAGAAGTATCAGTGCATTTACAGACATATCCAGAGTGAAGAAGACCGGAAAGGAACAGAGTCTGATGCGACCTCAACCAAATGCGCAGGTTATATCCAGAGGGTCACACGGTGAGGCTGCGTCTTCCCCGATTAACTTCTCAACCATAGCTTGGAACCGATGGGAGACCGAATGTTCAAACAGAGCGAGAGGTGAGGCCTCTGGAACTGGATCAAACTAAAAGGTAAGGGATGATGTAATGTTGCCTCGAGCGGTCCTGTACACCTCCATGGATTCTGCATGATGGTGCAGGTTAAGGGTTCAGTTCCTTTTTATTCTCCAATATATAATCTGAATATACACATGCCTATTGAGCTGAGGGACAGCTCCAATCAAACTATTTGTGCCAGTGTACATTACTTATGGCTTGAAATTCAAAGAAGCAGAGTGTTATGTGCAACATCGCACAAGTACATCAGATCACATATTATAAATGTACGTGACTATACAAAAAAGGTGCAAAGAATAGAACCTATTCAGGGGAAAACATCAGCAACAACACATTATCCCTCCATGTTAGCCAAACCTTTACTTTACCATCACTGCAGTTATTCAATCTTCACAAACAAAATGCCTAAAACCAGTCCTATTAGGCTTTTATAAAAACAAGCACTGGAGAGCAAAGAGGACATTTATTGACTTTAATGGGATGAACTGATCAACCATATCTAATAGAAATCATTGCCCTCGGCTAAAGCTGGCGTGGAATTGAATTACACATGGAACACAATGCTTTTACTGCTTCTTAGAAAACTGTAATTCAATTTGTTCAGAACAGAGAAGAAACAGATAAAGTCTGAATTAAAAACATAGGCAAAAGTTTTTGTTGCAGCCCAAATGTAAAATCCAAATGTGAAGCTGCAGGTAAAGGGATCTTACTAGTCTTGGAAAATGTTAAATCCAAGCCCGAGTCTGAGGCACAAGTGGCGGTCTGTCTTTAAAATGTATCCTTCAAATAAACAGACCCACACCCAAAGCTTTTAAAGTTTACATCGGGCTCTTTCTTGATATAAACTGTGAGATTTATAGAAAAAGTTAAGTGGCCATGTCCCGCTCCAGTTGTGGATTTATTTTTAAACCGGTATACTCCCGTGTGAATGTTACCCTCCTGTCAACTCAGGTGCACATGCAAAAGTTTGGGGGATTTTAAGCTCTGCAAATGAAAAAACTCGATCATGCCAAGTCAACATCAAACTGGAGAGAATGTGTTCAATTATAAAATATCACGTGGGGCGAAAGAGAGAGAGGGAGAGAGAGAGAGAGAGAGAGGGGAGCGTTTTAAAAGCTCGCTTTTTTATATAGTCTCCGCTGGAGAAGGCGAGTCTTATAGTTCCCTCAGAATGGGCAGGCGTCCCTCAGATGCGTCTGGACAACCACAGCACCGGGTCATGGAGAGGTATTATAGCTTAACCAAGTACGGGGGGATTTGCCTTTCAGTGGCACGGCTTTAAATCGCTATAGTAACGGTGAAATATTCAAAAGTACATGTATCTTTTTCATTAGCCTGTATGTTTGAGGTAATGGTTTTAAATGGGTAGAGTGTTGCGCTCTGAACGCAGGGAGGAATTCGCTCTGAAGTGTTTACTGCTCTGCACCTGCTCCTGCTGCACATCACACTATTATGTGTTTTATCTTAATGCGGCACAGACATAGGTCTGTCTGCTGTCGGAGTAATAATGTCACCTGTCCCCTCTTGGCAGTCCTAACCTGTACTTCTCGCTGTGCGTAAACGATTGCAACTTTACGCACCAGCACCAAACCTGTCCAAACTCTCTTGTGTGTCTTCCCTCCTCTCCAGCCCATGCACGCGAAGGTCTCTGCTGTAGTGTCAGCAGAGAAAGCTCTTTCGTCCTGGTTGTATCGTCAGGATCACCGCCCTCACTCCAGTGGACCCCCAGCTCCCGGAGGGGGCTGTGAGTGCGCGGGACCAGCGCGGGAGTCCTTCCCGTGTGCTCACCCGCAGAGAAGATGAACCTCCAGATTCTGCCAGAACACAAGCTCTCGTCGGTGGCCCCGCTGAAACAGTGCAATGTGGAGAAAAAAGAAGTAGAACTGATCCTGGTGAAGGACCAGAATGGCGTCCAGTACACCAGCTCCTCCATCATCCCCGCCCCCGGCCACCTCGCGGGTCACCGCGGATCCGAGGACGAGGAAGAGCGAGAACTCTGGGGCAAGAAAATAGACTTTCTGCTGTCGGTCATTGGCTTCGCGGTGGACCTGGCTAACGTTTGGAGATTTCCTTACCTGTGCTACAAAAATGGAGGAGGTGAGTTAACCATGTTTTATTCTGCGAGTAATAGATGCTTAAACATTTTGGAGGTCACCAATCATACCATGACGCGACCTGTCACATCCTCATCCGCTCTTAACATGTGCCAAAGAATTTTTACTTTTACTTTAACATCTTTAAAATTAGTTTAAAGTTTTCATAGATATCATATATCATTTATTTCACAAGGTAAACGTCTCATTGAGATTGAGCTAGGTAACCAACTTCACACTGAGGCTTCAGCATTCTGTGATCGAGTAATCTTTTGTCATTTTGCTGTATAGTTGTTCTTTTTAATCTCATTTAATTACTCTCAGGTATATGAGAAGATATATGTAGCCTTTTATGAAGGGAATAGTTTACATCTCTTTATCAAAGCATGCACGTGAAAAAAGATCACGTGTAACACATCTACCTTCTCCAAACTACACCATGTGACACTGACAGATAACAAATTTCCAAAAAAAGGGTTTGTCACAGAATTCATTGATTTAATATCCTGCAAGATTTCTTTGTAAAATGTAGAGTATGGAAATACAGGTGTCATATTCTACAGGTTTGGTTACAACATAACCACCATTGGAGCTATAGGAAACTGAAGGTTCCCTGCAGTGAGTGGGGGGGAGGGGGGCAGTGCGTCCAGTACACCAATTTGAAAAGTGTTTAATCGCCTAATGGTTCATTAGAAAGCTTCGAATGAAGAAAAGGTCTCATGCAGATGTGGCTCCTACACGGACCCCTAAGGTTTCACATGGTCAGACGCATCAAGTAAAGTTACCTCTCAACGTGTAAATGATATTTAGATTCTCATCTTAATATCAGATTTAAAATATACAGCGAGGTTCATTTGCCAGAACTATCTGAAATCTTGAGAACGAGTCTTACTCTTAAAGTCTGTATACAGGAGCGGGACAGGTTGCACTGTTTTCAAACCCATTGACCAGTGAAGCTTCCCTGTAGTATGGGATGGTGTCAAGCCGTGTTGTTTTACCTTCACTACTCATGACAACAGAGTGGTCTCCAGAAGGTGCACTGCTCTGTCCTCTGATTGCCGACGTGTCCATCAGAAAAAAAAAAAAAATCAATGTTGTGCTCGGCGCCCCCAAGGATCAGCTTCACTGCCGGCCCTGTCAATCATATTGACCCTCAGCGAAATGTATTCATTACAGTAGATAATGTGTCATTAGTGATGGACAATGTCGAGAACAATTCAATTACAAGGCGGTCACTTCCTCGCCGGTGGATGTGCCACTGAGGCCAAGTGGGAAAATAGCTGTGAGCCTTCCTGCTCGTTTGTCAGAATGTTGCAACGTGGTCTTTTTCCGAGAATGTCAAGCCCCTCTACGAACTTTTCTCTTCGGTTATTTGTTTTATCTCTCACTTATTTCCATATGGGCCTCTTATATTGAAACATCTGTTACCGTGAGCTAAATGTAACCCACACCAGAGATGAATGAGCAGAAAAATACTCAAAATGTAACATATGATTCCTTCTTTCCCTCTCCAGGTGCCTTTTTGATCCCCTACGTTCTTTTCCTGGTCATAGCGGGGATGCCATTGTTCTATATGGAACTTGCTCTGGGCCAGTATAACAGGGAGGGGGCAGCTACGGTTTGGAAAATATGCCCCATCTTCAAAGGTGAACTGTAACACAAACACACACCCACCAATGTGCTGCTCTTTCTTTCTTAACCTCCTCTTTCCTCTCATCCCTTTGACGATGTTTCCCCCCTTTACGGACTTATAAGTGTCTCTCCTCACCTCTCTGCATTTTCAAATGTTCGTTTTTCTTGTAATTGCTACATAGTACCCCCCCGCATGTCGATTTCAGCACATTATGATAAACTCAGGATGTAGACCTGAGTTGTGTACATTTTAAAGTGACGCTTAATTTTTACTAAATGTTTACTAAATCTTCTTCTTTGTCTGTGATATGGAGTTTACTCTAAAGTTTCAAAATAAACTCACTATTTTTGTGATTTGTGATAGAAGGAGCTCTAATAACATGTGTCTGGATAAGAGTAAATCTGACCTGACCTTTACACACTGCAACCTCTTATTCAATCACTTCTTATTTAATACTGTCAGTCAGATAACCACCCTTGTCTGCACTATTGAATCAGCACCAGTCCCTGCTTCTGTTGGCGCCAGCGCTAAGGAGGGGTTGTTATTTTCCTGCCCAGGAATGAGTGGGTGATGAGTTTATGGACTTCTCTGTTTTGATGTGAGGATGTCACATTCCAGTGGAGACAGAACGACTTGGGATACCATCAAATAATAAAGAAGCGCAAATCAATGGAAATGCCCATTAAGCCCAAGTAGATGTGTATGCACATTAAGTAGTTCGTGGTTATCAGCATATACCCTTTACTGCACAGAGGGAGTTACACACTGTACGTACCGTATGGGGATGGTGCAGGAAAATGACTCTTTATCCAATCAACTCTAGGTTGTTTGTGATTTGAGATTGAGATTTGAGCTTTTTACAAGAAGTTACCAGGACCAAAATATGCATACATTGTGTCACTCCTAAAGGATATGGAGAACCCCTGCTGTAAAACACTGTAAAGACAGATACGTATACTGTTGGTCTGTAACTTGCCTAAGGTCATGTGCACAGCACAGTGTTACAGTAAACCATCATCTCGTCCTCCCTGTGTTCTCCAGGTGTGGGCTACACTGTGATCCTCATCGCCCTGTACGTCGGCTTCTACTACAACGTCATCATCGCCTGGTCCCTGTACTACCTGTTCTCCTCCATGACCAGTGAACTGCCGTGGCTCAGATGTGACAACCCCTGGAACAGTCCGAACTGCACGGACCCTAAAGCTATAAATGCATCCCTCCTCGGCAACGGAACATCATACGCCAAGTACAAGATCACCCCGGCTGCGGAGTTCTACGAGTAAGTGATCTGAGATAAGTCCGAGCAATTCATTAATTAGATAGAAAGTCAGTTTTGTCCTGAGATTAGATTTTAGTTTTCGTCATATTTAGTCAAGGGCAAGGGTTTAAGGGTAAGAAATACTTAATCCTGCCCTTTTAATGTTCCCTTGTGTCAGGTCAGTGGCAGAAAGGTGTTAATTTTGTCGGTTTTAAAGGTAATGTGGTGCTAGATATGTTGTACAGTGAATTTCATGATAGGTTGTACACTACCACACATTTTAAAGAATATATTTGAGACCTCCTCTACACAAATCAAACTTAACAACTACAACTGACTAACTCCCTACACACCAAACAGCAGGAGAACCTGCTAGTGCTTAGAACACGCAACAGACGCAAAAGTGAATAAAAACAGACAGAAAGAAAACAAATATCTCCAGGTGAAAAAGTGGTGCCACACAACAGAAGACATCACCGAAGATGTCCAGAGAGTTTGCGGTGATATGAGCCGAGTGTCCTGAGTGGGTTACATGATCTCCGCGGTGGCGGTAATACGTCGCTTCCTGTCTCTGTTTCTGCTGCACCTCTTGAATAATGCAGAGGATTGTTGCTGAGAACCTCCCGCTGCGTTGTGCATGTGAGAAAGTCAAACTCTGCAGCAAGTACTCCATTTGAAAACGGCTTAAGCAACTGACTTTCATTAAGACTAAATCTCTCTCTGCAGTGAAACACTATCCCTTTGTTGAGAGATGCTAATCTATGATGTCACCTCTGTACATACTAGTGGTTTTAATGAAACATAGTGTTATATATCATCTTGAAGTCAGGGCACCTCACGTTCTGTGTGGTGCGTCCTCAGGTGTCTCTTCAGGTTTGTGGTGCTTCCCACTGATTTCGCAGCCTCTGGGCTTCTCTCAGAACTATACACTCGTTTTTTTCTCTCAACTGCATGTTGGATGTGGGCACAAATGTCAACCAGCCTTGTTGTCATCATGTTCTTTAACCCTCACTTTAGGTTATCTGATCATAACCAGCCGCAGCCTTTTGCTTAGCTTGATACAATCAAGTGCGTTCATGTTGTGCTTCAGATCACAAGAACGGTATTCAACGAAAGAAATTTTGAATTTTTGTCTCATCATGGAAAATGATAAAGTTTTTAATTTATACTTGTTTTGTTTCATCCAAGATGTTGATATAGTCACTGTTAGTGTTTAATGATGCCAGTGTCTTGACGACGACACTGGCAGGTCCTTCTGTAATGTTTGTTTCATTAGGACAGTTACAATGATACGATTTGGCTGCGTTACTGTTGACCACAGTCTGACACAACAGCACCATCACGTGTACATGATGCTTTCTTGTTTCCTGTCAGATTAATACAATGACAGTACGTATCCATGGAGCCACAATCCATGTGAACACAGTGACTAGTTACTGAACACGAGTGGAGGAATAAAAAGGTTCCAGTCACAAATGTTTGCACTGTAGAAAAGGTGTATACAGGAAAAGTTCAAATCCTCCCTTTGAAGTGCATGAAAAACGCCCCATCTGTTTATAGTGTACTTCAAAGACAGATAGCTTCTGTGAAGACCGTGCAGCCCAGAGGAAGTCTGTGAAGTGACTTTTACAATACAGGACACATGCTAAGCTTGACCCACTAAATATTTTGAGCACGCAGCCTGGCCAGTAATCCAACCTGCTGAAGTTCCACTCCCTTGTACATGTATGTTTATTTCATCAGCATTTCTGGATATTATTCAGCCTCCAGGGAATTGATATTGATATTTTTAGTAGGTCAATGATTTTACTTGACAGGAAAAAGTCAGTGTCAAAGTCGATCATATGTAAGCTCCGGACCTTTGAATTGTTAAAAACCTCAGGGGAAAAAAGTAACGTGATATTGCTCCAAAATAATAATGAATCGCAAAAATCTTGAAGTGGACCATATATTCCAGGTGGACTATTGCGCTTGAGAAATAATCAGTGAATATGGTGTGCATGGACGGACTGACAACAATAGGGCACTTCAAGACAGATCTTGCTTGGGGTTGGGCTCTGTAGGGGATAATAAATCCTCTTTCTTGCAGATAGCTTTGAGCACACAGCGGCGATGCCAAGGCACAGCGTGAGGGAGCGAAGCCAACTGAGTAAACACTCCTCTTCCTTCACCTCTTGCACTCTAACACAATCTGTAAATTGGAAAGTTCTTGTTCGACTTTAGATTATAGCTGTTGTGTGCACATACATGTGTGGAATAAGGAGGGGTAACAGTTTGGGATCTTAAAAAGAATATATACTTATACTATATATACTGGGAACCTAATAGTATGCTATTGTTAGGGTTTTTATGAGTTGCTGAGCTAAGATCCAGATGTTTGGGAGTAAGTTGGAGAGAATCATAGCATGGTTATTTATGGTACCAACTCTACGGCGATAAAGTGGATCTTTCAGCGAAGATGGATAAGTGATGTCTGCATCACTTAATTCATCTCATGCGATTTTATTTTAAAATGACCTTATTGCAGACAAACCTTTTTTCCAAAGTTAAGACACAGATGTGCACTAGTAATTTACAGCACAGCAACATTATAAAAGGATCAATGTGGTTTGCCTGCTAGTTGGTAATAAAATCCCATGCAATGAAATAAAGGAGGCAGCAGTCATCACTCCCATCTTCCCTGAAATGTCAGGTTTATGGTCAAACTGTACTCTGTCCTGATAGATAAGTTAAAAATGGCTTGGGTTATATGTTCCGGTACCAACGGTTCACTGTACAGTACACTGTAACTCTGGTGTATTCACCCTGTATGTAGTGGGATGTTATCTAAAGCATTACCAACTTTTATTTCCATTTAACTTTATTTTATACCAAAGATGGTGGGCTCTGGGCTCATAACATAACATAACAGTTCTTAATACAGGACTGTATTATTATTATTAAGTCGAAGTTACAGCCTATGACTTACCTTCAGAATAGACTTGAGGAAGACCAGTCTTATTTGTCTAATTATCTGTAAATTCGTAACTTCTCATAATAATAAATATTAGGTATAATATTTATAGTATCAAATAATAAATATATTTGTAACTTGGCGCCTTGCTCCGTGGCTGCATTGTATAGCACATGCTCGATCCCATATTCCTGCTATCTCCCATAAAGTGTTTACCATCCACACAGATTGTCAGACCTCATAGTTTCAGTTTTTACGAGGACTTGCAAGTGGCATACGATGCAGTCTTCTCTCTTATGCAAGAACTTATGTTTTGCTCAGAATCTGCTAGTTTCACTTCCGTGCATGTGACTATGGTTTAAATAATTATGTGGGAACATTCCAATTCCTGAATAAGGTCATTTAGTTAGATCCACTCTAAAATGTGATTTCCAAAAGGTTCTTCATGGAAAATGGTTCTGGCTGTTTATTTACAATTTTTTTGGTCAATTGAAAGAAGCGGTGTCACATAATTACCTCTTTAAGTCCTTACAGTGACAATGTCCAGAAACATTTTGAGTTGTCTTTCAGGCCAATGTCACTTATTACACATGATAACATGATATCTCAGGAACGCTTTGATGAAAATATAGTCATTATAATTTGATGTTCAAAGATCAAAACCTCTCAAACACGTTATCTCAGGAATGCTTCTGGAATTTTTCCACATTTGGAACAAACATTCACTTAGAGTCAAAGACGAACTGATTCGATTTTAGTCATAGGCCAAAAGAAGAGTTTATGTTTGTTAAAGTGCGATTCCCAAATACTGATCTATCAAAGATCTGATGAGCTGATCCAAAATATCCACGTCTGTCACTTCTGCAACTTCAAAACCTGATTTCATCCTCCAATATAATTTCCAAAGGTGGTTTGAAAAAACTTGAATTCTTTTTTCAGCACTGAAAAATTAACACAGTCAACATTAATGAAGCAGGGAACAGCAAGCTGGGCTGATTTAGGCATCACATGCAGGACTTTAACAATAATTCAATGATAACACAGACTGGAACGCCATATGACCGGGCTCGATGAAGGTGATATGGAAGTGAATTTTAATTCATGTGAAAGGGCTTATTTGGAAGATGTGGAGTGGAAGGGGCTCAGTGAGGGCGGCCAAAAGAACCTTGTGCAGCCTCAAAGGAAACCTCCTAGATGTTAAACTCTCAAGTCACAGCATCAAGTCAATTAACTGCACAGACTGAGGCTGTCTCATAGCTCGAAGACATACAACTCATGAAACTGTTGGAACTGAGCCTTCATCGTTAAGCTGCCGGACGGAAAGTCAAACACTTTTGGAAACCAGCTCCCCCAACACCTTTCTAACTAGAATGGAAACAGATTAAAATTCACTACATCCTGATTTTTATTTGTAGCTGCAGCAAATAGCACACAGAGTTAAATATCATGGTAACTGGTTTTTAGTTATATAGCATTTTTCTTGTCTTGTGACATCAGGGGCAATTTGGGGTTCAGTGTCTTGCCCATGAATCGCAGCTCTTCCATGGACGAACTGCTCTCCCTCCTGAGTCACAGCCGGGCCCAATATCAGTCCCCTTATGCTGCCTTTTTTTCATTAGAGATCCATGAATTGTTCTCTGAGAAATAAAAGTTCAAACTGAAAAATTGACAGTGCCAAGAACACCACACCACACATCAACATCCATTCTCTTTAGAAAAACCCTGAAGCAGCCACATGTGATTTCATGTCAGGGATAACCAACTTGATGAATAGCCCTCATTTAAACAAAGAGATCTAATTACACACTTGAGGAGATTGATTTCACATAAGCCTCACATGCAATTTGACTTATTTGCTGAAATAATTACTTTTAAAACAACAATGTCAGATTATTTTGTAATTAATTAGATAAATTAGGATGAAATTTAATCAAACCTCTCAGCTCTGTTTTGATCTATGATGCTTTTGATTTATTTCATTTTTTCCCCTGCTTACTCCGTTTCTCATCCTGTGACAAACATTAAAACACTGTGTCAGCCTCAAGTATACAAAGGCCAGCTAATGGCAGCCCTGTGTGTTAGGAAAAGCAGCACACCAGGTCATGGAGTGACGAAAAGTGTAAATGTGTTTAGAGTAACAGGGCCAGAGGGATCTGGAATGATGTTAAAGTGAACATTTACTGGCAGCGCAATATCAATACTATCAGATGTACAAGGAGGCCTCTGGGAATTACAACACCAGACAAGGCCTCTGGGTCATGTACGGACTCTAAAGTTCGTTCTCCAAATAAACTGATGTCTTCAAGCTGCTATCTTCCTCCCAGAAGACCCTGTAGCTTTGAGTTTAGTTAAAGCCAAAGATAAGTCGAATGCTAAAGAGGAGTTTCGCGGATCCTTCGGTCCCCTCGGATTGTACGTCTGGACACACCGGACAAACTCTTCAGTTTGCCTGTTCCTGAGGGCTTTTTGTGTGTCCAGCGGTTGTGTATGCAACGTGAGTATCCGATTCTAATCCAGTTCCGCTGTTTATCCACCCATGACGTCACAGGCCAACAAGATTGAATCTTTTCTTGAGGAAAGTCAAATGTGAAGAGAACAAAAGTGAGTTGAAGTGGTTTACTGCAGCATATTGATATCCAAGTAAAGCATGACCAGCTCGGGAGAGACAGACCGTCTTTCTTGTTGGAGACGCGTCTTTCCGTCTTGAGTCTTGGACAGACAGACCTTTTTCATCTGCTGAAGCCTTATGAATGCAGTGATTTCAACTGTCATTTTTTACACAGTATTTGTTATGCTTGGCTACAGTGGCACACAGTATGTGTCAACAGTAAATAACCGAAAGAAAGATTTGGAACTGTGATACGGATTTGAAATGACTACAATGAAGATGAATGACAAGTCTCCACTTCTTCCCACTGTCTTGCACATCTGGAGCTGGAGCCTTTGCAGTAGCAATTCGGGGATAGTCTCAGATGTCAAATAATGACGTTTCCCCCATCAAATCAATTTAATGAGGAAACCGGAATGAAACACCTTGGTTTCACTTTTGGAGTGCCGCTATTTTTATATACATGGCCAATAAAGTATCATATATTATCTGATACGTCATCAACAGAATTTGTGTATGTGTGTGGTTTTTACCACTGGAAATGATGCAGTTTTTTTTAAATAACCACTCCACTTTATAGTTGGTACTGGTGTCATTTTTCTGACCACCGTGGCTATTCAGAGGAAATGAAAATCATGTAATGTGCGAACTTTGCTCTTACTATAATATTGTACACTGGTTGCGCCATACAGCGCCTCCTTCCAACTTCTCAGAGCACACAGAAAGAATGAGCTTGCAACTCGAGTCACTTGTTGGCCAGGGGAGGAAGAGACACCATTTGTCTCCCCTTGTTTCATTATGTCATAATAAAACATTTGAACTTTTGATCTACCACACTGAGCTGACATTTAGTGTTTGGCTCGAAGATGGCCGATAATAGCAAAACAGTCCCGGAGGTCATTATTGACAGTTTTAAAGCATCCGTTTGTGTCGGGGCAGAGATGAGAAAGAGAAGGTTAAGGCACTTTAAAAACCAGACAACAGAGCTTTTACCTGGATACTTTCACAACAACCTGCATAACTGCTGAATAACTTTTAAATGAGTTTGTTGTCAGTGTTTAACTGATGTGACATGATGTAGCGCAGATCTCCACCTCAGGCCTTATATTATGGTCTGTTTGGTTGAATCTCTCCCAGCTACTGTAACACCCGGGTGGGCCTGTTGTACAAAAACACTTCTGAATGTTAAGATGTGGCCGAAATAAATAACATAAGATAAACTTTTGTCTCTCTTGTCATATTTAAACTCATTAATGTGTTACTGAGGCTCAATACCAAAGACAACTTTTTTCGATAACATAATTCCTTTTTATTCATTTTGTCTGTGTTTTGTGCAGACGGGGTGTGCTGCATCTCCATCAGAGCAGGGGCATCCAGGACCTGGGCCTGCCTCGCTGGGAGTTGACCCTGTGTCTGGTTGTGGTGGTCTTCATCCTCTACTTCAGCCTGTGGAAAGGTGTCAAGTCCTCAGGGAAGGTAGGGCCCTGGATCACCACTACACAAATAACCGTTGCTTTGTCAACATTTTATCTTCTTTTAGTTTACAAAAAAATAATCTTTACACAAATATCTGTAAACGAATTTGTAGCAAATACTCCCACAGGCTTCAGCATAACTTCATGATACTGGGTCAAAAGGCAGTGGTAAACATTGTGAGGGCTGGACTCTCACATTCAGCCTTTTATTTAATGCTATATAACCTACTGTAGTTACTTTCATTGGCCATCGTTTAACACAAATTAGCCTCTGGTGTCAACAGTCAATCTTTTGGGGTCGCTGGTCTACACAGGGAATATCTTGGCCTTTCATTTGATTGGTCATACTAGTAACAGAAACCAGGAGGCGCCACAATCGTGTCCGTCGCCTACAGATTCTGTATATATTACATTCAGAATCGGTTTATAGAGATAACATTCATTCAAGCACCAAACTGTAGCAAACACACTGATTTGTTGCAGTCATAGTGTTTATCTAACTCACTGCACATGTTGTGCATGTTTAGCATATAATCTCTAGGGTTAGGGTTAGACTCAACAGTTTTTTCCTATTTCTCAATATTTATCTGATGATAGGAAGAATCATAGAAAAAAAGGGACACATGATGTATTTTTGCCCGTTTACCTGTTTGTCCTGTGTTTTTGTTCAGGTGGTCTACATAACGGCTACTATGCCCTACGTGGTCCTTTTTGTGCTGCTGATCCGAGGTGTAACCCTCCCAGGGTCCATGGACGGCATCAGGGCCTACCTACACGTCGACTTCAAGCGGCTCAACAATCTGGAGGTCAGAGGATTTTTCCTTAGAGGGACTATTAAAAGGATTATCTTATTTTATCTGAACTTATCCATGAGTGTTGGAGATACGAGACATATTTTTGATAAGGTTAACACAGGAATGATGGTTGCTTTGAGTGGGAAATCCCAGGTTTTAGAGCAGTCTGGTGTTATTTGTTTATATCTGGATGGTTTAATGTTAGCCTCTGGGTTTATCTGCACTGTCTAAATGAATAACATGTACACCAGAGACTAGATAGATTTAGAGAGCCGTCTGTCTGTCTCACTGTAATTAAGAGGGTGGAGAATCTCCACCGCTCAGGATTAAAGGATCGATATTCAGCGGTGCCTCCAATGCTGAATGTCTGAAAACGAACGAATGTACTCTTTACACACGTACTTAAGATACGATCTTCCAGTAACTAAACTGATACACATGTGTTGGGGTTGTCAAAAAGTTCACATTTAGCAGAATATTTGTGGCACTAGACGTAGTTGTTTCTTCCGGCATGGAGGTTATGTTTTCACCCCTGTTGACTTGTTTATAAGAGTCAGGGGTTGCTATGGAACTTATGGAAAGATGCAGTCTGGATCAGGTATAACAATAATCTGTGGATCCGGATCAGGGGAAGAAGCCAAGATTTTTTTCAACATTTCAGTGAATACTCTACCGATCTTGGCTAAAAACAATCATCTGACACATTTAGGGGAAATGATATCTCTCAGTGTTTGAGATTTGGTGAAGTTTGATTTAATTTAGGGGGACTATTGGGCCATGGTGGAGATAAACACTGTCTGAGTGCCGTAATTACATACTTCAGAATACTTGTCTAAAATGTACAGGAGAATAAAGGATTTTCCGCATGTCGGTCATAATGGACCATTTGAATAATAAAATAAGATAAATAATGAGAGTTAGCATTTATAGGCTAATCAATACACAGTGCTTTGAATATTCTTTAGCGATCCAATATTCTTCCTATTTGTCTTTTATTTTGCTGATAGGTATGGATCGATGCCGCCACCCAGATCTTCTACTCTCTCGGCGCTGGATTCGGTGTCCTCATTGCTTTTGCCAGTTATAACAAATTTGACAACAACTGCTACAGGTGAGCGTTTGCAGTATATTTGCAAAGCAAGCCAGCAACCACAAACCATCCTGGTGCTTTTAAGCAGTCGGCCGTTTCTGACATGAAACTGAATCAAAGCGCAGTATAGGTGATGCTAATCTGTCCAGCTGACCCCAGTGACCAGGTGTTAACAGAAAAGATAAGGCACAGGCCAGGAAGGGTAGTCAGATTATAGCCCATGGGTGTGCTGTATACCCACTGATTTGTCTTACTGCTCCTCTTCCTCACAAAAAGCAGATATGAGGCAGGCCCATGTTTTACACGTTAATGAGATGCAGAGGTGCTGTTATGGACTGTCCATTGCCCATAGCAGCAAAACTTGTTTGCTGTAGTTCCACGACATCGCTGCATCAATTAATGCTGAAATGATTTTGTCACTTAATAAAAATAGAATGGTTCAAGTACATGATCCTCCAATGCGTGAAATATAATTAAAAGTGCCTGTGACGCTGCCGGAGGAATCAGATACTGAGATCAGTCGGGAGACCGGGGTTTAAGATGAGAGACATTATCTTCATTCGCAGTCCAAATGATCTTACACAAACAGTTTACATAAGGAGCCAGAAACAGAAACAGACGATAGGCAGGTAAAAAGTCAAAAGTGGCAGAGGAACAATAGAATTGGCAGATATAATGAACAGGGTTTACCAGGCAGGAAAAGCAGGGACAGGAAACTAACCCAGTAACAAGTGTGTATTGGTGAATTGACCAAGAACCAGGAACTGAAAAGTGTTAGACTTAACAAAATAAGAAAGGAAATGGAATATGCAGAGTCTTAACTTAACAGATGTACCAACGCTGTATGAGTACACGTGTAATAGAAAAGCCCTGTGTAAATGTGTGTGTGACTGTGACTCATTACATAAGGCTCTTTGATTGGTCGTCACGTGACCATTATAATTCAAAACTCAAATCTAAACTAAGTAAAAGGACAGACCAGAATTGAACACAGATTTTATGTTCAAATACCCCCACAGATGGATAGAATCGATGAAAGTAAAAAATGAAAAGTAATGTGTCCTTCACACTCCATTCTTCCAAACTCTCTCCTTTGAGTTTTGCAGGGGGTCTGAATCTCCTTCATATTTTACCCAGGAGAATCATACAGGGTGAAATTATGTAAGACCCTCACAGCTCAAAAGAAGAAACTAATTCCATTTTAACTATTGAATAAATTGAAATACAATGTCTATAAGAATATAAGACATAAAAACATGGTTATTTTAACCAGATTAAGAAATATGAAACATAAAAGAGTAAGCATTGAAGCCTCCTCCTGTTCTCTTCCCATGCTAGATAAACTAACTTGGATTAAAATAGGTTATTTATAATTGTTTTTAAAGGAAAGTTTTGAGATGTATTAAATGGACAAATATCCTTCTTTTAACATACTCTGTTTATCACATAGCTGGTTTTGAGTGAGCCACTGGCTCTGTGAATAAAAACAAAGCAAAACACATAAGAGCACGAGATCAGAGGGAAGAGAATGTATCTTTGAGGCGTTTCTGCTTCCTCGGCTCTGGAGGAGGCCGACAGCCTCGGGTGTGAGGCCACAAAGGCAGCACAGTAATTACTGATCAAACCACCAACCGGGCGCAGAGGTCAAAGTGTCTCATTAACCTAAAAATCTCTTCTAAAACACAGTGTTGGGTTGAAGACTCATGGGAAATTTAAAAGATATTAAGCAACACTGATTTTAGCAGTGATTCAACATTGTTAGTAACACATGCTGCCATGTTCTGTTAAAAATTAAGTTAGCGAATACTAACTCAAGCTACAACTTTTTTTCTAGGGATGCCCTCTTGACCACTACTGTGAACTGCATCACCAGTTTCTTCTCAGGGTTCGCCATCTTCTCCGTGCTAGGCTACATGGCTTACAAACATGGGGTGAAAATAGAAGATGTGGCAACAGAGGGTGAGTAGGTTTAAGAATGGCTTTGTAAAAGCATCAATTTGTCTGGGGTTGTCATAACTTTTGTTTGTGTGTGTGTATATGTGTGTGTGTGTGTGTGCACTTACAGGGGCAGGATTGGTGTTCATCATCTACCCTGAGGCGATCTCTACACTCCCTGGCTCAACATTTTGGGCTATCGTGTTCTTCATCATGTTACTGACGCTGGGCATCGACAGCGCGGTGAGTCAACTAACACTTTGTCTGCAGATTATATCGTTTTAACCACAAGTGGGATGGAAGTGTATATGTAATGAAAACTTTCAGGTTGTTGATGATGTCCACGCATAGTATTGTTGAGAAGTACTGTTGGGTAACTGCAACCTCCCTGTGCTAGTTCAAAACTGGGGCACAGCCCATGTTTCTGGAAAGTACCAGTTTGCTTTAAAAAAGGCTGATTACCATGACTTTTGTTTAATCTGCCATGCATGACATGGATATAATATGGGAGGGAACACAGTAAATGTCTTTAATCAAGGCTCATACAAGGCTTTTTAACATTTACCTCCTGGAAGTAGCCTTTCTTACATTATATCTGATTTAGCTCAGAGTCTGACTGATGTAAAAATAGACTGTTGAGTGCTATTAACGCAAATAATCCCGCAAATTTAGGACTTGATTACTTAATACGTTTTTTTTCAACACAATTATACCAGTGAATTACAACCAAAGCGAATTCCCATCTTTTGCTAGATGAAAAAGTTTTACTCAATTCGTCAAAATTGAAATTCTATCAACCTTTTTTAATGGACACATGATGCTGTAAATGCATTATTGAATTAAAGTTCGTTAGATATTAAAAGGTTAGAATTTGCCCATGCCAGTCTGATTTGAAAGACATCGTGGTACACTGGCATTGGTGCAGTGGTTAGCGTTGTCGCTGTGGGGGCCAGCCTCCTTACACTGTACAAAGATAAGAACAATTTATGTTCATTGATTTTCAGAGGGGATCTAGTGAATTTGAATGTGGTTTAATAAGGGGACTTTTGGTCCTGGATGGAGGTAGGAACTATTTTTTTTATCATTGCAAAACACAGAATACATATGTCGGGACCACAGCTGTTTAGTTGACTATACAGTTCTGAATGTATCTGCATACACTTTTAAAGTATTGCGATTGATAATTATACTTGCATCTAGGAATCAGCATGAGTCATCTCTCTCTCTCTGTGTGCTTCAGATGGGCGGTATGGAGGCAGTCATCACAGGCCTGGCGGACGACTTTAAGTTCCTCAAGAGAAACAGGAAAGTCTTCACCTTCGCCACAGCCTTTGGAACCTTCCTGATGGCCCTGTTCTGCGTTACTAATGTGAGTGTCATATTGTCACCATATATTTACAGACAATACTAGAATGAAGCACATGTCAAAGCCTCATGTCTAACATGACAAAGGTTCATACACTCACTCAGCCACGATACTGTCCGTGTGCAAATACCGAAAAAAACTAAAACCTGGCTGACATAAATTCATGTTTCAAATTTATTAGATTTGAATGCTGTTTAAAATTTGAGAGATGGAGTTGATTTGCATTGTCAAAAAAAGATAAATCACAGATTTAAACCGATTCCGCCCTTTTCCGATTCCGGAAAAACTGAAGTCCCTTGATGACAAAACTCTCAAAGAAATGATTAAGTTAGGTCACATCAGATAACACGTTAGAACGTTGTTAGAGCTGTACAGAGGGAGCAAATCATTTGATTTCTCAAAGGTCGTCCTGAATCAATGTATCAGCAGTGACGAGAAATGCGGAACGGGACACAGACTCAGGCAGACAGAAAGACGTGATGTTTGTGAATCACATGGTTTCTCTTGAATCCAATAAATACTTTTTGGGGGGATAGTGAATGATGCCTTGTCCCTGTTAATCCATTACACAAGATAGCGATTGTTGATTCTCAGGATCCAAAACAAACGCCCAACAAAACCCCCTCGTTGTCATGTGACGCTCGTCTACACGTTCAGAGTTGCTCTCTTCAAAGTGCACTTCCATTCACCTCCCGATGAAAGGCAAGGAGATACAGAGAGGGTATTGTGTTAACACTAGTGTTTATGTGACTGCACACAGGGGACCATTTATCTCTAAGGGTGAAGGTTTATATACCACACGTGGCACACACAAACACACACCTACGCTGAAATCCTATCTGTTTCCTCTCCTCTCTACAGGGTGGGATCTACGTGCTGACTTTATTAGATAAGTATGCAGCAGGGACCTCCATACTGTTTGCAGTGTTGATTGAGGCCATTGGAGTTTCGTGGTTTTATGGTAAGTACGTAAATTATTTTCGAAAAAATACTACATTTGTTTATCAAAACTTAACATTTATAGATTTCTTCTAATGACATTGCAACACGACAATGATTTTGACGAGGTAAAACTGAAACGTCCCTTCACTCACACATTCTCGAACTCTTGATATAATTTAGACCTTGAAACTTGTATGTGAAGATGATAGAAATCAACACTGACGGAAAATCTTTCATTTAAATAACTAGACATACAGTTAAGTTGATTCAAAAAATTCAAAACATATATAGAACTCAAGACATTTACATTTGAGAATAAAATCATAATTGAGAAGAAACTTATAAACTTATAAACAATAATTTGGCAGTCCTGATGGGACAGTGAAGGATATAAATCAAAGACACTTGCTGGATTATATGACAGTAAAAGTAAATTGAAGGTGTAGATCATTATGTCAGTGTTGCTCTGCTTCTGTCTGCTGAGATCACTTGGAACGGAGAGCTTGGCTTGGCCTAAAATGTTGAGCGTGTCTAACTTGTATCTCAGCAGTAACCTGTGCTGTTTAACATCTCTCTCCAGGTGTGGATCGCTTCAGCGAAGACATCGAGCGTATGATGGGCTTTAAGCCAGGTCTTTATTGGAGGCTCTGCTGGAAATTTGTCAGCCCAGCTTTTCTTCTGGTGAGAGGAGTCAAGAAAATTGATGTAGCTACATTCAGGGCTTGTGTCCTGGAGAGGAATAATCTAACGTGTGGGAAATTCCAGCGCAAATGCTTGCAAGATGTATGACGCCATCATTCATTGCCCACAGAAGCGTATGCATCAGAGAAACAGGGCTGGCCAGCATCAGGACTTTAATTGCATTGCAATCACAATCAATAATAGCTCAAGTAAATAGATGTAATAGTTGTGTGGGCACACAGGAAAAGCCGTTTACACAGCGGCTCATATTCAATCATCTGCAGAGGTGCTTGTGGCCTGCTCCCAGAGGGAGGACAGAACAGAGAGGATAGATGGACCCTTCTCTGACTCCACACGACTTTATCACTGGCTGGAGAACTAAGAACCTTGCGACTCAACGTGCATCAAAGGAAGCACTCGGCTCGGTCCGCTGCCGTCCAGGGGTGGGTGTCGACAGCCATGTGCTTCCTTTAGTACATACGGCTGTTGAGAGCCTCTCCTGGACAAGAGAGGAATTTTCACCCCAATGAGGGGATATCATTAAAATAATGTAAATTACAAAAATGAAAAAAAGAATTGCTATGATTTCAAGATATAGCTTTATATATATATAGGAAAGACAGATATTTTATGTCAAAGATTATACATTCTTTCTGTTTTCGTATATTGTGCCATAGGAGATGTCTACAGTAAATAGGTCAAATCCAACCAATTATATTCCTCGCCTCATTTTCTCTTAGTCTAGATTTTCACATTTTAACTTTAATACCTTGTGTGCATACACCGTCAATGTGTATCAAGAGGTATAGGGAGGTCAACACAATGTTATACAGGTGTGAAGTCCAACCCTTTGGCCCTACAAGCTCTGCTGCCTCCAGCACCCAACAAGACCAATGAGGTTGAAATGATTTTATTGATTAATTGACACTTTGTCTGTATTGACAGTTTTAACTAACGTGGAATCAATGATATGACGCGCTTTAGGTGGCATTTTGAACTAACATGGCCTTTGATAGTCAGATGAAAAAGCAGGGTATACAGTAAAACTGACTCGTCCATGATACATGACTGCAAATGACGTTTCCAAGGGACAGAGCATAGGTAGCGCCGTCATGAATTAGTCCAGAACAGTACAATCAGGTTCAAAAAGGGAGAGTGATTTATTACAGTGCACACAGACAAGCACCTCAATTCAGTTTCATGAATAAAAACTTTTAAAGAATTAACAGAGAGACCTTGATAAGGATTATCTGTTCTGATAAAGATATTTCAGTTCTTGACCTAGGTTCCACAGTGTCTGTTTCTTCATTTCCCCTCAGCCTATCTCTGCCTCAGACTCCACATAATATTTAATGATGCACTAATACTCCACTAATCTATGTTTCTCTTTCCCTCTCCTTTTCCTTTCACAGTTTGTGGTAATAGCCAGTGCTGTGACATCTTCAGGCCTAAAGTATGATGACTACACCTTCCCGTACTGGTCCAATGTAGTTGGCTGGGGTGTGGCCATGTCCTCCATGATGTTTGTCCCCATCTATGCTATTTATAAAATACTCAGTGTACCAGGAACGTTAAAACAGGTCAGTATCCAAATAAGTTTGTCACAGAAGTTGTAAAAAATTTGTTTAACCTGCATTCTTATTGCTTTTAAAAGAATATAACACGATTCAAGTGTCAAGTGTACACTGGTACACACTAAAGCTCAAACTGGACATCACACACAGTGTAACTAGACATTGCATAATAGTGTAATTGGAGGTAAACAGAACACTTGTGGCCAAAGGGCTTTTCAGTATGTTTGTGTTTCAAGCACAACTTGAAAACAACTGTCGGATTTGGAGGAAACTCTCATCTTGATGACATTGTGAGATTTCACTTTCAGATGAAATCATCACTTCAAAGCAGTCAGAGTTTATGTTTGTAATTATCCAAGAGAGCTGTTTTGAACCCTCAGCAGCTAACGAGTGAGTCACTCGACTGTAACAGGTCCGACATCCCATTGGCATTTCCCATTGTTACTCAGGCCTGAAGATTTCCAACAGGTTAATCCTGAAATCTCCTAAACTCCTTAGCTTTGTTCTCTTCATGATGACCAGAATAAACTGAATTCCTCACACGGTTCTGGTAAGAGATGGCATCACTAAGCAGATAACCTCCATGAACTGTTATACTAATGTGTTTAAGAAGGCAAGCATTCGATTATCAAATAATAAAACTAAATTTAAAGTAGATACATTATCTAACCCTAACCCTTTTCTCGGTTTAATTTTTAATATTGGACTGCAGGTATGGGTCGGACAGTATGTTTCTATTATAATGTGAAGTAATAGAGGAAGACAAGCGGGCTAGTCAGGGGTTCGTCCTGCAGCAAGTTAATAGCTAAAACAGGGAGTACCAGGGTTTGACCTCAGAAGAAAAGAAGCAGCCAGAAGCTTCACATGATGAAGAGCAGCACAGTCTCCGGACTTAAACCTCAGGGAGCTGGTTTGTGATCAGTTGGACAGAAGGTCGAACACATCAGTTTGAACCTCAGTGAAAAAACTTGTGATGGGGTGAGCAGGTGGACCCAAATGCAGAAGGCAAGTCCAGCTGAAAAGCTAAAAAGTATTTTAATTCAATGCAGACATTGACGGGTTCAAAAAACAGTGGCCAAAGAATTAGTATACAAATTAATAAAAGAGCTGCGACTCAAAACCGACGAACTGTCAAGGACAAAGGACAGCACCAGAACTTATATACACAAAACGATGCAGGGATAACTGAAAACAGGTGAACCACATATGGAACAGGAGCAGACGATCACACAGGAAACAGGACAAAGACAGGATGTTTAGCTAGAGAGAAGCAAGGAGCAAAACTTCTGAATAAAACAGGAAACTGAACTCAAACACTGCCCACACTTAACTAAACTTAACTCAAGGAAAAGAAGGTCAGGACCGAGACAGGTTTTTTCAAAAGTTCCTCATAACAAAGGCCGAATCATGAAACCCTTCTGAACAACTTCTGATTTCCAGAGAGAGAGAGAGAACACAATGTGTATGTTTGGCTGCTGTATGTGTCAAAAACATAATTATTTGAAATCCCATTTAATCTCCAAAATATTTGCTTGTGCATTGTTCTTATTACGGAAACATTAAACTAAGTCAATTTCAATAGAAACCTTTTCTCTATAAAGTATGGTTTACCTAATTTGACAATAGTGTGTATGGACAGTTATTAATGGACCAGTTTGTACATGCCTTGCAGATGGTATACATGTTGTGAGCTCAGGGTTGATACTGATGTGTTGTTGTTACTTTTTTTTGCAGAGGATAGCATATTGTATCACTCCAGAACATGAACATCATTTGGTGGCTGAGGGAAATATACGGCAATTTACAGTAAGTATCTTTCCTGACTTACATGTAGGCGCCTGCAATTAATCTGTATTTGAACATGTGAAATTTGCAAAAAGAATTTGCAATATGACTTATTTTGTCAAAGTGACCCCAGATTGGAGGGGCACCTGGTGGAGAAAATCTACTATAAAAAACGTTGGCAAAATAAAAGAAAAATGCTTTTGGATCTACACTTTTTAAAAGAGGCATATACTGCTCATATTCAGGTTTATTGTTTTATCTGGTGCCATTGAAATAAAACTTTACATGCTTGAATATTCAGTAAATAAAATTTTCCTCATATACTGGATGTTGACCTCTATTCTCGCTGTTCCTGGCTTCGTTAGGGGGCGGGCAGACTAGCTGTTTGTCTTGCAAATTTGGAGCAGTGTGATGGCATGTGACATCACGATGATCCAAAAGTTTTGGCCAAACTACTTCAGGGGCTTCAGAAGCAGTGTTTTCTTTAGGGGGAGAGGAGCTGCTTTTTCTGCCTAGGAATTTAAATGTTAAAAAACCTTTATAAACACACTATAAGTACTGCATACTGAAAAAGAGAAGACGCATAATAATGTCTCTTTAAAAGTGAAACAAAATGTGAGGAAACAACCTACTACACTATAACGTTGAGAAGGTTCCCCATCAGTGAGAAAGCAGAAAAAGAAACATTAAAAACCATGTGACGACAACTCCTAACTCTTTATTTTGTTTTCCAGCTCAAGCATTGGTTGGCCATCTGATGTTGAATACCCAGAGTTCCCTCATCCATTGTCCTGTCTATTGTGCTACCAGTGGTCAGACACATGAGGAAAGCAGCAGTCTCCACTGTCTTGCAGCAGCCCCTCTCCTGTGTATCTACCACCCAAGGCATTCGTTGTCAACAGCGGCTTTAAGCACTTTGATTTCGGAGTCATGCCTGTTCATATTTCAACCATTCTACAACTTCGGCTCATAAGGGAGGGGCATCCGGTGGGAAACATCTACTGTTATCCGCCCATGGACATTATTATGCTTTGTATACACAATTTGAATTATTATAATACTATTTTATTTTTATATTTAATGATGTGACGATTATCTCCTAGAAGGAATTTAAACTAAAATAAAACCAAAACAATCCCTATTACTGAAGAGGAGACAAGCATAATTCAGTTTTCTTTTTGGGCCTGTCGTTATTTATTATTATAACATTATTATTATTGTCAGGTTGAGTGGCGTCTATGTGTCAGTGCCTTATCGAGCGAGACACTCCATGTTTCTTAAAGTTCGTACAGGAAGAAATAGAATAAACTGCGTTGACTCAGGAACCCACTAAATCCAACCACAGTTTGTGGAACGGCTCAGCTCGCCGGCTACCTGGTCCTTTGGCATTCAAGTCAAAGAGCTGCAGGTCGACAGAGCATCAAGGTCGAGCTCCTTAGCGAAGAGAAAACAGGCCTGATATAATACTCTTTGTCACATGTTGTGTTACAGAAAAAGGGAATAATGCATGCATCACTCCAAAGCTTTAAAAAGAAAAACAGGGCATGCTTCATTCACCTCTTATGCTTTTTGAAAGGCTAGAGTCAACCAGAGCTTTATCTCAAAGAAAGACTGAGGCCGAACCTGGTCAGTGCCTGGCTGCTCACTTAAGATGCAGGGAAAAAAATTCAGCTAAACAAATGGCGTAACTGTTACAGTTTTGTATCGTTGTGTTCCAAACTTTCGTCTGTTCAGTGCTTCTGAGCTTGTTCTCCAGATGGCGAGAGAGTAAGAGAGTTTGTGTGTATTCAGATTGTTGTTGCCAACCACACAGTATTACTGTTAGAATTCAGTGCATGGAGGAATACCTCTTCCATAGCACTGATTTTTACTACTATGTTCAGCAGTGGATATACAATTCTTATGCTGTGTTCACACTAAACGCAAAGCCAATTAAGGGGGCAGGGGATGTGATTTAGACTGCCTGAGGCCAGCATACCAGTGGCCCATTCGCAGTCGCATCTCTCATATCACATCATTCGTGCAGTTTGTTTCGCCTGTTGCGAGTGAATCGTTATTTGCGTCTATTCGCGTCTCTGCATTGGCTTTGTCCTGAAAAGTTAGCTTGGTGTTTTGTGAACACATTTTTATTCTGTCGTCAACATATCTTGTGACATTCTTTTTTAATAACCTTAGAAGTGCCATTATGTTTATTTAGGAATGTTTTTGATCATCTTTTTTTGTTTTGTTTTTTTTATTTATTGGAATGAAGATGAATCTGAACCTTGAATCGTAACAAAAACCCCTTACTGAAAGGAATAAAGCCACATTGAAAAAACATTATTTATGTGGAATATATAAGAAGATATAAAAAATATATAAATATATTCTTTTGTTATATCTAATCTTGTATTTATCAAATTGTTTATAACAAAGCGTGAATGTAAAGTATTTTAAACGTAACTGTCCCCAGTCATAACTTTGTGTTTGATGTATAGCTAAGATGGACTATTTAGAAAAAGAATATTATATTATAGTGTAAACCGGGGTTACATTGTCACAAGTGGATGTGAACAAATATACCCTGTCTTTCCTGGGCTATGTTTACAAAAATACTGTGTACAATACCAATGTCCTGTGGAACGTGAGTGACAAATATCTATGAAGAAGTCTGAAGTATTCACACTATGATAATAAAGAATTTCTTCTACACACAAAGCTGAAGGCCATGAGTAGTGATTTTCATCTTTTCTTGATTGCGATCACCTTTCATTATATTAATTGGACTTAACCTGTTAGATTCAGGATAGAAATCAAACTAATTAAGGGTAAAAACCCAGACCAGAGATATCAACTTATTTAGTCCACACGTTCTTCTTTATTGTTTGAATCTGGCAAGCCTTACAAGGCAGCTGTATTTCTTGCCAGACAGTACATGTACTTCATATCTATACTTAAGTAATACATTTTTCAAGCATCTGTACTTCTCCATATTTATCTCCGGTAACTTTCACACTTTTACTTCACTACATACAGTATATCACTAAATATCTCTACATTCTGATCCAATATTTGTACACTGTTCGTTTTTACATTGTCTTTTATGTTTCTAAATGTAATCAATAATGCGAGCTGAATTGATCCACTGATCCAAAAAGAGTGGTCAGGGAACTTCAGATTCCTGCAGCATCACTGGTTAACAAAAGCTGAAATGTATTTGGAAAAGCCATCAACCGTGGCTCAGCCATAGATAATTGGATTAGTGAATGGAAAAGGCTACATCAGCAAGTACTTTTAATACTTTAAGTACATTTGGAAGCAAATATTCACTTGCTTCTACACAAAAAGAAAGGTTAAAGTGGTACGTTAACTTGAGTTCATTTTGTCTTATTTGTACATTTATGTAAGTAAAGTGTTTACTCCGTCACTGGTGAAAAAGGTGTAACAGCAAGAACCATACAAATGACAGATACAAAAGAGTTAAGTGTTAAGTGCTATTGCAGGAGAGTTTCTTTGTTGAAAGAAGAGCAAAACAATGTGCAGCCGGACTTTCTCAGTTGAAAAATTCTGAAGATAGCTAGTGCTAACAAAGAAGTGCAAACATTTATTTGTAAAGTCCCCTTTAACAACAATATATTGTAAAAATGTTAAAATTGCCTTAATAAGAAGAAAGATAAGTGGCAATAGAATCCCTGTTCATCGTTCTTTTGTCCTAAGTAACATTATCAAGATTTGTACATGTATTACTGGAAGAGGATGTATTTTTGTAAATCATGAGACCATGAGAAACTTAACTAACTCAGTTTAGTTGTACTGCTGACTGAGGGCTTCTAATAGTGGCTGACTGTGCCTTTCCACTGTCTCTCCCTTTGTTCTGCTCTACCACTGGCATAGAAGCCTTCAGTGTCCATTCTGTGTGCCTTTGCTGGGTAAACTATTATTGTTCATAATCTTCTGCTGCACACAAGCCAGTTTTTCACATTCAATAATAACCCTTGAGGAAATCACTTCCAAAAAATATACACACAAAATAGTGTTTAAACACTGGCCCTGATCAGGTCTTCTAATAAACTGTAGCTAACAAAAGTGATCTATTTTCTTATTCCAGTGATGTAGCTTATAAGCAAATAAATTAAGTATTTTTTCCTAATGTTATCGAATGTGTTGATATAACTTCTTCACTTTAATTTGAACAAACTCATTTAAATTGTACATTGCCAATTGAAGTATTGTTTTTCAGTTGAAGTTTTTTACTTAAGTTTTGAGTAAATAATGTTTATTTTTCAGTGTACACTGCAAACCAACACTTACAGTTTAAACAACATTCATTGGGACAGTAAAATACATCAATATCACACTAAAAAATAAGGGTACAAACAAACTAAAACAATTTTAATGTGCAGAAATAAGTGGATGAGAAATTATCTTACTGCTAAAAACGAGTACAACGTTGAAATTTACTTTAGAGAATAAATAACTTTTTAATACAAGAAGGTATAAACTTTATCTGGAAATAAAAGTAAATAATTAGAAAGTTCATCAAGTCTCAATACAACTGAAGAAGAAAACAATTGTAACAATCTCCAGGAGATACTGTTAGCTTAAACAGTGTGTTGACTGGGAAGAATTCAAGCTAGTCATAACATGGTCTTTAGTACGTTATTGGCAGATGACCTGGCTATGACCTCAGTATAGGGTTAAGACTGTGATATTACCCAACACACAAAATGAGAGAAAGCAGAGAGAAGCCAGAACCATGTTAATCCAGTGGAATGCCTCCGTAAATGCCAACTTGACCATTTCCTCACCCCACAAGCAGTTGATCACCTGTACACATGTCAGAGAGGCCTGAGGACCCAGCTCAAGTTGGGCTCCCTGTGGTGGTGCAGTCGTTTGAGCTATGACTTAATGATAACAAGGTTCTGGGTTTGTATTTTGAATCTTGCAAATCTCTTCATTGCCCACAGTATTCTTTTTTTTATCCCAAATTTTCTTAACAAAGTTATCAGTGCTGGGAGAAATCAGGAATAAAATATAATAATAATTGAAAGATAAAGGACAAAAATGTACATTTAAAAGTATCTCTTCAAAAATAGGGTTTCAATTCAAATGGGATTGATTTGAAGGCAGAAATCGTGTCGGCCAACGTGAGATTGTTCCGTTGCCTAACTCACTTACAACACTGATCGGAACTTCGTTGCATATACAAACAGAAAAGTGACCATTGAAGTGCTCAGATAATGAACAGCGACATATAAACTACACTAATGTAAGATGGAGCAAGATTACAAATGGCTTTTAATGTTTACAATTTTACCTGTGTAAGGTTAGCCTGGGAAAGGAATGTTTAAATTCTTTCAATATTCCTACAAAGGTAAGCTTTTACCTGTTTTTAGCTTGGGCCTTAACAGGAGCTTATGGTTCCAAATGTATCCTGAAGTGCACTCTCTGTGAGGATTAAATAAAAGAACCACCACCTAGTCCTGATTACGCTGTAAAACATTTAATCACTCATGTTAACAATACCCAGGTGTTTTGAGAGCAGTAGATGTATGTATCCTCAACATAGCAAAAGAGACTTTATGCTGCAAAATGATGTGGCCAAGGGGAAGCATTTAAATATAAAACACATACATTTAAATGTATGTGAGCAGTGTCCAAAGCAGGTGCGTAGGTCTGGATATAGGAAAAACATACTTTAGAATTCAGAGGGTGTTTTAACACACCCTGCTCTCTGGTAATTTGGGTTTTAGTAGCACCACTATCTTTAAATGATACAAGGGATATAATTCTCTAAGATGTGGGTTTAAAGAAAGCAGAAAGTTTGGTTTGGGGAAAGAGATGACAAACTGGAAAATATAAAAGAGGTTTGACATTTGAAAATATCTGAAAAGATGAAATGGATACAAATCTTCAAAAACCAAAAGTTGAAGGGGGATAATTATTATTACAGATTTGAGCCAAGGTTGGTGGAGATTAGAACTGGGACTAACCAATCACCACAGTCAGCTGCTATGAAGATATAATTAATATACTTTGTCAGTGTAATTCTGGAACTGCACAAATATGCTAGAAGTTTAGTCATAAAAGCTGGAGGAATATAACTTGATATGCTTTATACTTGGGGCTAGAAACTAATTCCTGAGTTTTTCAGCAGTAGCAAAAAGCAGAGAGTAGTATGCACACTGTTTGCAGTGTAGATGCAAATTATTTTAGAAGATGTACGATTCCTTTGAAATAATAAATCTTGAGCTGTATGAAAATTATTCTAACAGCTGTTTGGGAGGATGGAATGTAAACGATATCCATTTCATGTCGGCCTTGAACAAACTTCAAACCTGAAAGGGGAGGAAATCCCATTCAGTTTCTTATGTAATCTTCATGCAGTTCAAAAGAGTGAGCATTGTAATTGCAGCAAGTGCTAAATCCTTAAAGCAGTGCTTTCCCCCAGCTATATTTGAAAAGCTAATACTTCCAGCAAATAAACATCAGGAGAGAAACCAACATTTCTTCACTAAGTTTCATGTGAATCTGATCAGCTTGAAAAGAAGTATTTGGGAAACTCTTGGACCTGTGAGCTGTTAAAACATAACCCAGTTTCCACAGCAACTGTACAGATGCAGACACATTTGTTAGAAGTCGTTCAAGAGTTCTGAGCAGAATGTTAAGATCACATTCTTTCTCCCATGTCAGCAACTTCATGTGCCAGAGGATTTAGTGCTAATTCCCTGGTTTATGGTTCATTATTAATACTGAACACACTTGATTATATGCCTCACTGTTGACAAGAAGCTGGTTGAAGTCACAAAAAACTCAAGGCAATCCCTCATCTGACTGAAACCACTTGTTGACAGACCAGGAGCCTCCTGTATAACTGTTGCACACGGGGCCTGAAACATGCGGACTCTAGCTCATGCGTACTAACATTTTGGAGACAGGTAATTGATGATGCAGACGTGCGGTGGTGAACTGAAGCCAGATGATTGATCAACTTCATCATTTAAATTAAAACCAAAAGTTTTTAGTTGGGCTTGAGAGACATAACTGTTCCCTACAAACCTTCAATTGAAAAAGATATAAAACAACTTCCAGCAAGTAACATTCAGATTCCATTAAACAGCGTAGTTACAGAGCTGAGTTATTCATGGTTTTTAATAATATCTTCTGTGTAAAATCGCTGAAGTGAACACGGCTGTGCCATCAGGTGCACAGAGCGTACTGGAGATCACTCACAAAAACAAAGAAAAACTTTTCACTTTCAAACTATTTCCCAGTACTTTTTTGCCTTCACCTA
The DNA here is from genome assembly GCF_949316205.1 of Platichthys flesus. Classification (NCBI taxonomy): domain Eukaryota; kingdom Metazoa; phylum Chordata; class Actinopteri; order Pleuronectiformes; family Pleuronectidae; genus Platichthys; species Platichthys flesus. The sequence continues at coordinate 21,213,184 of NC_084945.1, read as the reverse complement.
TGAATCCAATTGTTTTTAATATCAGGCTCCGTTCTTTCTATCATCCTCCCTCTCACACATTGTCTTATCAGAAGCAACAGTGTATCAATGTATTTTCTTTATTAATGACATCACTGATGAACCATAACATCACTCTTCACCTTCACATCACTAACAAACAACTCAATGTCAGTGTCAGACAGTTTTGCTTCCTCTTCTCATCGCTTGATGCAGAGATTTGCTGTGGACACCAATTGGTCAGAAAGAGGATTTATTTTCATGAGCTACATTGCATCAGCAAGTTGAAGTCACAATGACTGGATGGAGTGTAAACTACATACATTCCAGTATTTTATTTTTGCTTTGTTTCATATTAGCCTATAAAATGCACAGTATATCCATTGAAAAACTGCCAAAGTGTTACTACACCATCAAGTGATGACCTGCACAATCCAATTCAAAACCACAGGCAGTTGTCAACACTGTGTGACATCACAAAATTATGAAAGTTCTGAAAGCTAGGGCAAAGTTTAAATATGGCCTATGTGCATTTTTCCATGGATTGCATTTTTTTATACAATGGTTTATCCTCAAATGAGACATGGAAATCTCACTCTCCACAATATGGGACCTTTAGAATGAATCCTCTCTCTTTAATTTAGTTTTAGTAATGTGGAGTTATTATTTTAACAGTAAACCAGTATTTGCAGAGGTCTTGAATTATCATTCTGGCTGGTCCTACTGTAAATGTCACTCGTCACAATGAATTTTCAGAGAGCTAAAATAAAGATAGTCAGGTGAAACCTTTTACCTGTTAAAGCGATTTGTCATATGTTGTTAGGGGCTGAAAAGAGAAGAACACATGCACACACAAGGGTATAGGGCAGGCTGGGATTAAACACACACACACTGGTCTTGTGTACAGTCATATGTACACCTGGGGATGACAGTCCACCCGCTCTGCTATTAAAAAACACTAACCAATACACTACTAAAGAAAACTACAAAATAGTTTAGAGAGAGAGTACTTGCTTCTGCTTCTGTTGTGCACCAAAAACTTATTGATTATTAAGTTAAAGTTTTACAAAACATAGGATTCAGGGTAATGCTGTGTTTAGACAAAGCAAAGTGGATTTTTGTCCCAAACACATACAAAGTCAGTGCACAGACATGATTTGCAACAATTCTGTGCTGGGGAGCGGCGTTGTGCCTGGCCTAGGGGACACCTGAGCACAAGATAGAGATAGCTTCTTCTAACAAACAAACAAATTATATTCTATTACAACCAATATTCTACAACCAATCCCCAGTAACTTTCCTAAAAGAAAAACAAAGAGAAAATATCCATGCATGTGACGAACTGAAAATAATTCAACTCAACTGAAAAATATGGGTCACGAAGGCCTATCAGTGTGGAGATACTTCATATGTCACAGAACCAGACAGAGAGACTCACTGATGCTTTAAGTGGGCACCCGCAGTTGCCATGCCACCTCTCGTAGCTGAGGTAAGTCCTTCCTTTCTTTTTTGTGCATTTTTTTGTTGTTTCCTGTTTTATTTTGTACCCACCACTGTCTCTCATTTCAGAGCACTTCACTTCCTGACTTTGTCTCCTTTCCCGCTCTTTGCGATTAACTTGGATTGGTTTCACCTGTGTCTGTTATCGCTTCACACTTGTGAAGATGGTTTATTGGAACCGTCCTCGTGTCGAGTCGTCCGTTTGGGTCATCACCATGATTTATCAATTCTTCAGGTCAGATTTTAACAGTCGGTTATATTTATTAACAGTAGCATGCTAGCTGACGTTAGCCTAAAAGAGTTAAAAGTTGCTTCTTAACGATTTTTAATCTTTTGTTTGATTTCATTGTTTTCCCTGACTGCTCCTGTACTGCACGGACACACACCAACCCCAAACTGCAATCAGCACCAGGTGATCAAAGACCAGCGGACCATGCAAAGACAGCAGAGGCTTTCAGTTCAGGCCAAGGATGAGAAGGGCAGTTAGAGTCTCTGCTAACTGTTAGCTGTGCAGTCTTTACGTAGAAGACTTTAATGGGACCAATGGTGTGAAAACAGAGGAACAGGAAACCACAGCGTATCTGTACGGCAACCTTCAGCAGAACTTATGGAGCAGAAGATGGGCCGCCAGCAACACAGTGAGTATGTGTAGCCTTTATGGAGACGAAGGGGTCTTCTCATCTCTAGGTGGTGTTGTTGTTGTTTTAAAATGAATTTAAATTATCGTAAAATTTATAATGGTTTCAAGCAGAACCAGGTTCAGCTGCTTTTATCTCCCTGTCTCTGTCAATGGCTGTTCTGGTTTAAACTGCTGTCATAATCGTCCTGTTTTTAAATGCTAAACATAAACCTTTTTTATGGGTTTTATGTTACTGCTGCAGCCCTGATGATTCTGCAGGCAGTTCAGGAGGTGAAAGAAGGGGCTCACCCTACCAGATAATTTGGGCTGAACATGATCACTAGATTTCTTGGAACGGGGTTTAACCGTCCTGAAATTCCGGTGGTCAGCTTTGGTCTGTTGGCCATTTACTCCAAAAACAGTCCAGCAGCTGAAATTGCACAATATTTGTTTCCCATTTGAACCACATCACCACACCAGTAATGTTGTCAATGTCTCTGCTGCGTGTGGACATAAGATTTTCCTGACACAGTATTTTATGGAGTACTTCGACCATGAACAGCAAGTTTTATAACAGGCTTTTTCCAGATCCTCCTCACTGACCTGTTACCCAATGCCTCCAGTTCTACCTTAATGCAGCGAAAAGGTCAAAACCACAAAATTTCATCAAATTTGGCCAATAAAAGTCAATGCGGACGACCATAGACTGCTTCTTAATTGGCAGCTCTGCAGATCACTAATGTGATTGAGGCAAAGAAGAGCCAATTTTAATGGTCCTCTTTAGACTGAGGACTTGTTCTGTACTCATAATCAAATTGTCAGGGAATAATCCTTGTGACCGTGCAGCCAAATCCTTTTGTGGTTGGCAGGGACATTGGAAAAAATCCTGAAACTTCAGGTTTTATCTGCAGCATTTGTCACAGTGGATTACACTTGATTACGCATGTTTACTTACTGTGTAATATACGGTTTCTGTAACATGAGTAGTAAAGATGCATCAGTGTCTGATGCCAGATCTAATCTATGAGGATCAGTTGTTGAGCTTCCATGATTCCACTCTATATTAACTACTATAACGTGAGCACTACATAGAACTTTGATGTGAGAACTCTTTATTTGCACATCTGTGCATTCAGCTTGAAGTAAACAGCTCAGAATTATACCTCTTAGCACTAAGGTCAGCGTCAGGGTCATGGTTACTATCCGGTTTACATTCAAGACTGGATAAGTTTCACAGAACACCAGCGCCTCTGTTTTTCTAAGTAATATAAAATCTCAGAGAGCAATGAGCTTTTCTCCCCACGATGTCTAACTGCGACAACAATCTTTAAATGCTTTAGGTTTCACACAAATATTTGCTGGTACTTAGATGTGACTTTCTGATGGATGGGATGTTGGGTGATTTAAATTTCTCAATGCCAAACTTAGTCATTGAATTTATTGATTTAGCTGCTGTTCTTCTAAAAAGTTACATTCCAATTTTATTCAAATTGGGTCTTTGGTTGTCGTCTTAGGCTATGACCACATTGCTAATGACCTTGAGCAACCACAGATCATGTGTGGGCATGGCACTACTGCCAACATTCCTCAAAGGCAGGAAACTTCTCTCTGCCCATGGGAACACTGTGGAGGAAAAGTCTTCAAAAGACTGAGAACTGTAAAGACTTGGCATATCTTTGCTCCACATTTGATCTGATGTTCATTCATGTTGGTCTAATAAATACTCTTTGCTCATAAGCAGAAGCTTGTTTCCTCTGGTGAGGAGGTTTTATTTTTGTCCCTGTCTGTTTGTTTGTCTGCAACATTACGCAAAAGCTGCCTTGCGCTGTGCATGGATTGGTTGAAGGATGTGTTATGCGTCAGGGAAAAGCAAATTCAATTTGAGTAGATCCAGGAATTTATGACTCTCTTATATTGCAAAATAGGGCATTTTTTTACTTTCCCTGTTTTCCCCAGGAATAACTCGTGGATCATCACGAAAAAACTAGGCTGCCTTGTTTATCTTTAAGGAGGCTGTTCAGAAGAGGTATGCGCTCTGAGTGTTATGCTAGATAGGTCTGTATTCATTATAGCAGGCCGCAGAGTCCTTCAGTGTTTTAATTTTTTGCCATAGCAATAATCCAATTTTATCCAAGCATATTTGTCCTAGCGACTCATCCAGTTTATATCTATGTTGAGAGCTGTATAGCGCATCCCTTAAATCTGATTCTTCTTTTCTTCAACAATTTTTTTTTCCTGTGTACAATAAATTAAATGACAAATTAAAAGACATACAGAATGATGTCATGGTTAATACAAATATTTGTTTGGATGCCACATAAAGTCAATTTTAGAGTATAAAAGTACAATAAATCAAATGACAAATTAAAAGACATACAGAATGATGTCATGGTTAATACAAATATTTGTTTGGATGCCACATATAAATTGTAGAGTATAAATAAGGCTGCACGATATATCGAAAATGTCTCATCATTGCAATATCAACGTGCACGATATATGTATCGTAAAGGATGTCAAGATCTTTGGCCAATCAGATGGAGCCCTGCTGCCCTTGATGATAAACTAAAGCTATCAGATCATTGATGTGTTCTTCCATCAATGAATCATTGTCTGAAGAAGAGAAAAGAGAAACAGAATTTGAAGCTCTGTCAAATCTCGCTGTGCCTCCTCCGACTAAATTCTACTGTTGAAAACTCTAGTGATCACGTGATTCCTCAGCTGCACTCTCTCTCACTCACTCACACACGCAGTGTGATCGGAAGCATGTAAACTTGATCAAAATAACAGACTGTTTAATGTATAAATACATGTCATACATGGCTCCCTGGTGTCGGACTTGGTGGCGCTGCGGCCAGGCTGTGAGCCTTCTCTGTGGCCTATGGAGCTGTCTGTGGTCTCTTCGTTCGTAGCAAGGGACTTTTTATTTATTTATCGCAAGTCATATCACCGTTGGGATATTAACACATAAATAACAAATCAATACAAGGGTACACTGCTACACAACAACATATTTCATATATTCCATAAACATAACTCAAATAGTTAAAGAGATGTTTAACTCTCAAAGCAACCAAATGTATTGGTGAAAGGGCTGTGCATCATTTTATTAGAATACACACACACACAGTTCCATTGCAGCAGACAAAAATAATATATAATTTCAGCTATTCAATTTGTATTTACAGTTGGCCTAATCTTCACAGTGAGGATAAGACATCTGGGACTCTCTGGGCAGTCTGCACTTGTGAGCTCGATGCGTATCTGTTACAACCCGGCTCGACGGAAGTAACATAAAGTAGACAAACAAGGATTAATTATAAGAAAACTGGGTTTATTTTTAATTTGGTAATCAGACTGGTGAATGGGATCCAGCCCTGCCTGAAGAGAGGGCCATGAGTGAAGCCTCCCAGGCTTTTAAGGCAGCAGCAGGTGCCAGGTGACGAGGAGAAGGAGGGGCTGAAGGAGGAGCTCCAGGAGCACTGCAAAACAAGGAGCAGATCTGCACATAACACCCCCCCCCCCCCCCCTTAAAACGGTTGCTCTAGGCAACCGCCAAGTTACACACAACAAATTAACACCAAAATAAATTGAAATGTTGCATCACATATGCTTCTGACACTTATGACCTTGAAAGGGCATCTGCGAGCACATTGTCCCCTCCACGGATGTGCTTTATTTCCAGGTTAAAGCCCTGCAGAAACAGACTCCATCGCATCAGCCGGTGGTTGGAGTTCCTCATTCTGCCGATGAACACGAGTGGGTTATGGTCGGTGTAGACCACCAGGACCTGACTGGAAGAGACATACACATCGAAGTGGTCCAGAGCAGAGATAAGAGCCAAGGCCTCTTTCTCAATGGTAGAATAATGCATCTGATGAATGTCAAACTTCTTTGAAAAATAACAAACAGGATGCTCAACCCCTGACGAGTCGTCTTGAAGTAGGGCAGCACCAACCCCAGCATCACTAGCATCGACAGCCAGTTTAAATGGCCTGTTAAAGTCAGGGGCAGCCAGGACTGGGGCACTGACCAACAGGGCCTTCAGATTCTCAAATGCCAACTGACACATCTCTGTCCACACAAAATGGACCTTTGGGCTAAGTAAGCTAGTCAAGGGGGCAGCCGCAGTAGCAAAGTTCTTGCAAAAACTTCTGTAATAGCCGGCCATGCCAAGAAACCGTTTCAGCTCACGCCGAGAAGTAGGAACACCGAAACAGCAAATGGCCTCTACTTTAGCGCCGATAGGACAGACTACCCCCCGCCCAACAACCTTCCCTAGATACGTCACAGTGGCCTGTCCAAACTCACACTTGGCAAGGTTCACAGTCAAATTGGCAGCAGCCAGCCTACCAAATACTTCCTCCACCTGAGCTATGTGCCGAGACCAGGTGGAGCTATAAATAACTATGTCATCAAGGTATGCTTCACAATCTGCAACCCCTTTCAACACCAGGTTAACAAGCCGCTGGAATGTGGCAGGTGCATTTCGCATTCCAAAAGCCATAACTGTATACTGACAGAAGTCATCTGGAGTCACAAAGGCAGAGATTTCACAAGCTCTCTGAGTAAGAGGGACCTGCCAGTAGCCTTTCAGGAGGTCTAACTTAGTGACAAAAGCTGCAGACCCTACTCTGTCAATGCAATCATCTAGACGGGGAAGAGGATAGCAATCAGGCTTTGTGACAGAGTTTACCTTGCGAAGATCAGTACAAAATCGAGGTGTGCGATCTGACTCATCAACCAGCAAACACGGGGAGCTCCATGGGCTAGCACTAGGTTCTGCAATGCCATGCTGCAACATGTAATCCACTTCTTTGCTCATCAGCTGGCAGGATTTACCCTGTAAGGGTGTTGCCTGATAGGTGCAGCCTCCCCGACATCAATGTCATGCTGGAGAACATTGGTACAAGTAGGCATATCAGAGAACAGGGCAGGATATTTACAAATAACCTCAATAACGTCGGGCCGATGTGATGACTCGAGATAAGACAGATGGGCCTCCAAATTGGCTACAATTTCTGAGTTCGGAAGCCTAGTACGAGAGACCCCACGCTCAACAACACCATCAATGTCCTTTTCACCCACAGAAATCAAAGTGCTCAGCACAGCAACCGTCTTCACCCCTGAGAGCCCAGCCTGGCTCCTCTCACAGTACTGTTTTAACAGATTAACATGACAGAGACGTGTTTTACGCTTTCGTTCTGGAGTCTTTATCAAATAATCCAACTCACCCACCCGACGCTCAATGACATATGGACCGCTTAATCGAGCTTGCAAAGCAGACCCCGGAAGTGGCAGCAGCACCAACACCTTGTCACCAGGAGAGAACGCTCAATGCTTTGCCCTTTGGTCATACCACCCCTTCATCCGTCCTTGGGATTCCCCCAAGTTCTGCCTCGCCAGCTCACATGCCTTGTTCAGCTTTGACCGAAAATTACAAACAAAGTCTAGCAAATTTGTGGCAGGGGACTGGTTTGCCAACCATCTCTCTTTCAAAAGTTTCAAAGGGCCCCTCACAGTATGACCGAACACCAGTTCAGCTGGACTAAAGCCAAGGGACTCTTGAGTGACCTCTCTAGCTGCAAAGAGGAGCAAAGGGGTTCCCTCATCCCAATCTCTCTCAAACTCCTTACAGTAGGCTCGTAACATGGACTTTAGGGTCTGATGAAACCGCTCAAGGGCCCCTTGAGACTCTGGATGGTAAGCAGATGAAGTCTGGTGCTCAATAGACAACTGCTGGAGAACCTGAGAGAACACACGGGACATAAAATTTGAACCCTGGTCGGTCTGGATAACTCTTGGCAGGCCAAACACTGTAAAGAACTTAATAAGGGCCTTGGAAATGGCTGAAGCAGTGATTCTACGTAGAGGGATAGCTTCAGGAAACCGGGTAGCTGTACACATGATTGTCAATAAGTACTGGTTACCTGATTTGGTACGAGGAAGGGGACCAACACAATCAATCAAGATACGCTCAAAAGGCTCTCCTATGGCAGGGATAGGATGTAACGGAGCTGGGGGAATCTTCTGGTCGGGCTTACCAATAGTTTGGCACACATGACATGTTCTACAATGCTCAGCAACATCAGATTTCACACCAGGCCAAAAGAAATGTCTCAGCACTCTGTCTAAAGTTTTCTTAATCCCCATATGACCAGCAAGACAATGATCATGAGCCAACTGCAAGACATCCTGACGATAGACACTTGGCACTACCACTTGAAACACACTACTCCAATCATCATGACAGGACAGTTTTGGAGAAGTCCACTTTCTCATTAACACACCATTGTTTACAAAATAGCAACAAGACACAGCTGTCATCTCATCATCAGGAACAACCTGGTCAAAAAGAGAAGATAAGGTTTCATCTCCCCCCTGCTCACACTTGAGCTTGTTACCAGAGGGAAACACTTTACCAAATCCCAATATGTCACCCTTCGCCAAAAATGTGTCAAACAGTGCAATATCAGAATCAGCTTCTTTGTCTTGTTTCTTCTTCTTTGACATGGCACGGGTAGTGACACAGACAGGGAATGCTTCTGGGTATTGCTTCTCAAGATCATCTGGGCATTTTGACACTACAGGAAAAGGAACAACCTCAGGAGCCGCAAGCACCCTACCACCAGCTAGGTCATTTCCCAAGATGAAGGACACCCCTTTAATGGGAATGCTTGAACACACAGCTACAGCTACTTCCCCAGAAACAAGATGTAAGGTTATGCATAGGCAGAGACAGATACCCCCCCCCCAAACCCTTGGACGAGGACACTAAAACCCAACTTAGACTGGTCAGAAAACGGTAGGAGGTCCTGTAGCATCAGAGACTGAAAAGCTCCACTATCTCTCCAAATCTTAATCGGTTGCTTGGTAGAAGGATCAGTGACAAGAGACACAAAACCATCCATAAGGAAAGACGAAGAACCAGGCAGCTCACTCTTTTGAGCGGGTTGGTCGATGTTTTGGATGACAGCACTATTTTTCACAGTTTTTAGTAAGGCAACAGGCTTATAAGACTCTTGTTTCTTACTCAAGACAGGGCAATCTGCAATGAAGTGACCACTGTTCTTGCAATAAAAACAAGTCCCCTCTAATGGAGTAGCCGATCTTCTAGTGAAAGCTGTAGAAACGGTGGGAGGAGGTTTTGAGCTGGTGGAGGAAGTGGTTGGAAACCGAGGTCTATTAAAACCAGTCCTTCCTTTTCGCTCACCTTGGTCGTTATCAAAGTTTACCTTGAGTGTCAATACAAACTTGTCTGCTAGAACAGCAGCCTTATCAAGAGTGGTCACTTCTTGCTGATTGAGATAAGTACACACGGCAGTAGGCAGACAATCTTTAAAGTCCTCCAGCAGAACTAATTGTCTAAGATCTTCCTTAGTTTCCGCCTTCTGTGACTTGCACCAAGAGCTAAAACTGATCTCCTTTTCTCTTGCAAACTCAACATAAGTTTGTTCATCCAGCTTACTGAGGCCTCTAAAACGCTGGCGGTACGCCTCAGGAACGAGCTCATAAGTTCTTAGAATAGCACCCTTAACTTTTTCATAGTCCTTGATATCCTCAATGTTCAAAGCAGTGTAAGCGTCTTGTGCTTTTCCCACCAGAACGCTTTGCAAAAGCGATGTCCAGGCATGTCTTGGCCAGTCTGACACAGTAGCCACTCGTTCAAAATGAGCGAAGTACCTCTCAACATTTTTTCCTCAGCAAATGGAGGTACTAGTCTGATGTTGCTTGCTACATTAAACTGAGCCGAGGCAGAACTGGATGAGCTCAAAGCAGCATGCTTAAATTCAAGCTCTTTTAGGAAACGCTCATGTTCTAGGTGCATTTGTCTTTCCCTAAGGATACGCTCTTTTTCTTTATCCTCTAGTTCTAATTCTCGAAACGCCAACTCCTTCAACCTGAACTCCAGCACAGCATCTGACATTTGATGCTGATATGCTGGTAAAGCAGACGGCTTTAGGACGCCTCCTTCTGCTAGGCTAGCCTTAAGTGCTTCTCTTAAATTATCTTTAAGACGTTTATCACCACTGGCAATCTCAATGTCATAATGGCTGGCAAGGCTAAGGAGCTGTTCTTTAGTGAGCTGACAAAGCAACTCCTCCAAGGGTGCACTAATAAAGTCATTGATAGCCTCCATACCAGATAACTTCAGTAACCAAACATACAAAATACACCAATCGCCGCTACCCAAGGTTTCAACTTAAACCAGTACGCCCAATACACACCTCATCCAACACTACAGCTTAACACAAATTCTCTCTACTAAATGATTCTTGAAACCATGATCACAGAGATAGGCCTAGTAACTCCCATCTAGCTACTAAGTAGCACAAAATATTACCCATAAAAACCCATTACCAAAATGGACCCTGTTGGTAATCAAGACCAAGGCAAAAACACCTTTGGGAAAACTAGCCCACAAGGTCAAGCTAGACACCACACACACCGCACCTTAGGACCCTGGACATGTTACCACAACTGTCCCCATAAAGCAGTCACTAACTCAAATAACTTTACAAATCAATCACTGCTGAGCACAGTGAGCAAGCCTCCGAGTGCAAATGATCATCTAAGCTAGCCCCCTGGTACCTGCCTAACTTCAAACTAACCCTAACTGTCTTCTGAGGCGTGCCGGGCTCGAGGCCTCTTTAAAGCAAAATTCAGTTAACCTCAGCCATGTGACCAAGGCCCTGAAATGCTCGCCCCCACCAGAGAACAAGTCTCCACCCAGGATTACCTCGAAAAAAAAAAAATAAGTAAATATAACAAATAGTGCACCGATGGAAGGACAGATTGCTCTGCCCAGCTGGCACACTCCCTAACTAACCAGGGAGATCACTCACAACTTAAAATCATAGCACTCAGATTCAATGCTCACCATACTCACCATGACAAGAAGAAAAATTACTCATCCAGATTGATCCGGGACGAGCCCCCAATATGTTACAACCCGGCTCGACGGAAGTAACATAAAGTAGACAAACAAGGATTAATTATAAGAAAACTGGGTTTATTGTTAATTTGGTAATCAGACTGGTGAATGGGATCCAGCCCTGCCTGAAGAGAGGGCCATGAGTGAAGCCTCCCAGGCTTTTAAGGCAGCAGCAGGTGCCAGGTGACGAGGAGAAGGAGGGGCTGAAGGAGGAGCTCCAGGAGTACTGCAAAACAAGGAGCAGATCTGCACATAACATATCAGTATATCAGTCTGAAATTGTTTTTTACTATCGACACTGCGTACGTTTGTTTGTTCAACCATTAAAAATGAAAAAAACAAAACAGGAGCTGATCAATCGGATTGAGTTATGCTGAGCCCAAATTACATTTCACATACATGCTTATATCTATAACATCAGTATCAGCAGGAACTATTGTGGAGTTATCTGCTTTGCCTTGACATAGAAATGAGAATGAATCAAATCATAGTGCAGACAGGAAACATGTTTTTTAAATAAAACAGTTTTCCAAGGATTGCAAATGAATATTGATGTCAAAGTGAAATGTTTTATTTTCAGTCAGAGATGTTGTCTCCTAAGGATCACAACATTTTTGCACCATTTCCTGTTAGTTATGTTTGTTGTGTATGCATGTATTTACATTCAATGTGTCCAGATCACGCATTTATTTATGTAAGCATGTGAGTGTTTGCATGTGTGCATGCATGTGCTTAACAACAATTGTCTATGTATTTAGAGCTTGAGTAACATTGTTTACATGAGGTAGGTCTGACTTGTACACCAGAACTAATCAGTGGCAGCACTCTGCCTTTTCAAACTTAAACGGGCCACACTTGGCCCGCTTGTTGTTTTTTGAGGGGCCAGATCATTTAACCCTGAAGTTAAATGATATAAGTATGACACAGGATGTAATTACTTCAAAATGCAACACCATCACAAATCACATACAGCCCAGCAGGAGACCAGATTCTTTACGCTGGCAACTTTAGGGAAATAAATGAATAACAGAGTTGCATTAAAAAAAATGGCCGCACATTAGCCAGGCTAATGGAGCAATAAACTGTTACGTAATTTTACAGTCAGTTGAACTTATTGAGTCAGGACAAAGCAGCGTGTGTTCCTCTGTGGAAAGAGAAATGTGTTTGCGTGAAGTCTAAGTGAGTGTTAGCAGCTGCTAAAGCAATTACAAATGCCTGCAATACTCTTACATTTGTGTTGCACTTTTTCATATTGCAAGGGCTATTTTTAGCAGCTAGAAGCCCTGAGGAATGGAATTCCAACTAGTTGGCGATTAGAGTTTTCTTTTACATCACCCTAATCTGTTTCTTTCTGATCAAAGAATAATAAGCTTGAGAAATTTTTCCATAAATGATATCTAGATCAAATGGACCACAGGGAACTGGATATATTGTCACGAATGGAAATGTTTTACCTTTGACTTTCTGTTCTTAAATGATTCACATGTAGGTCCCACATATGGCAGCATCGGAATTTACGTGGACAAGCCTTTGGAAAATTCAATCCATATTCTGTTATGCTCAGTGGAACGAGACAGGACTTACTGTGCAAGAACACAAAAGGAGGGAGATTGAAGTGCATGTATAGAATTTTATTTACACAATCAGGAGCTTACGAAGCAAATGTTCAAAACCTAAATTGGCCACAACCCGAGAGTGCTGACAGGCTGGTCAGTTCAGATACAACAAACATCCTGCGTACAAAGGTACTGCAAGTTACTATCAGGTAGGCAGGCAGGTAAGAAAGATACAGAAACAGACCGACAATAAGGTCAGCCCAAGCGTTACTACCAGAGAGGTTGTGCATTGATCTGGTGAAGAAGTAGGTTGTCAAGCCCATCTTTGAATACTGGGGTGTCTTGAGGAGTTGATTGCCTGATATGGGGCAAAGTGTGATGAGTCTGAGGTAATTATTGGTATTGGTACTATTAGTTGATGTGAAAGGCTAGAGCCAGCATGCTAATCTCTTGAGCTATGTCTGAAATTCAAAGCAGGGCATCAGAATTAGTATTTATTCTCTCCCCTTCACCATCTGATTCTGTCAGTTTTTACCTCCACCATCTGTGTCTCGTCTACCCTCTCATTTTTAATCCTGTTTGAGCTGGTTCCTTGTCTGTGATCTGTCACAGGACTATGGTCCTGATGTTATCTTGTCCATCAGCCATAGATTTCCCGAGAAGAGAACAGTGTGTATGTTTCTGTAGTGTACAGAAAAGAAGGAAAATCTTGAATTGTATTACTTAAATACCGCTTGCAATTAATCATGTAGACTGCTTATACAGTGTTATAGAAAAATGAATAATAAAAGCTCTTGCACACAACTAAATAAGAATTAACAAGTAACTGTCAGGCCGGGCGAAGGACAGGACTCAGACGCAGAGCGGAGTTATTCGGAGAAAGTTTTATTTATACTCCACACAGAGTAAACTATAGTACAAAAAACAAAGCGCTCCAAAGGGAGGAAAAACCAGGCTTCATTCAAATAAACCTAACAAAGTCTAAACACCGAAACTAAAAAAGGCTACAAAGAATAATCACTCTACTGAGGTAAAACTATAAGCACGAGGCTAAGCAAAACGTAAACTATGATTCTGGTAACTAGGCTTGGGCTTGAATGACAACAAAAGACGACACACTGGCACAAGACAAAGGGAGACACAGACTATATGAACACATGGGGGGAAAAGGGAACAGGTGGACACAATCAGTAATCAGGGGAGACGATCAGACCGGTGACACATGAGGAAGGGCAAATGACCTGAAACGAGAGGAGTTACCTTTTCAAAATAAAACCGGAAATGACGAGACAAAAAACAAGACATGATCTCACCGCGGTGTGACAGTAACAAGACACAAATAGTCTGGATTTCATTTGACCTTTGCAAATATAATCAGATCTACTGCCATGTGTGTACAAAAACGTTTTTTGACATGATTGTTCATAATAAGTGGAAGATATACAAGATATGGGGGTGTATGTTTATTATTTCTGTCAGATTCTTTGGGGGATTTGGGGGCTTTGTTACTATATTAATCTTTCATGTCTTGCATGATATTGATCTTGTTCCCAAGTAATTTTGACTTGAGATGGTATTTACATGAATTTCTCCAATCAGGAAGTCATTTATCTTATTATTCTGACACCAAAGAACGCACAATAAGTACCTTGTATTGTTTTTACTTTTCCTTTCGTTGGACCTTTGGTGGGCGATGTGATTTCTGCCCAGTAATTAGCAGCTTGTCTTCTCACTGGTCTTAAAAGGCAAAATCATGGGATCATTACTTGTCTCCATTGGTTCCCTGTCCATTTTAGAATTGATTTTACTGATTAACTTTTAAAGCACACCACGGTCTGGCTCCAAGTTACAGAATTATTGAACCCGTATGTGCCTATATGCCTTAGATCCTCTGGTGGAGCCCTGCTTGCTGTTCCTTACCCGAGGTTGAAATCTAAAGGTGACCAATGCTCTTGCCATCAGGGCCCCTCGGTTTTGGAACGACCTAACTGAGAACATGAGGCTTGCAGAGTTGAGGACTTCTTTTAAATCAGTTATTAAAACCCATTTTCATAGACTTGTTTTCATGTGATGTGTTTTTATCATTTTCTTTTCGCATTTTCTTGTTCATATATTTTAATTGTCATATTACCCAAAGGTTGTCCGTCCCAAAAGTGTTCTACTGGATTCGGATTCCGTGACTCAGTGGGGAGATTCACTGAAATCATATCATGTTCAAAAGATCTCTTTGAGATGACTTTTTTTCTGACATGGTGCATTATTACAAAATGGTTAGTCAGTGTCTTTAAAGAGATGAACATGGTCTGCACTGATTCATGCTGTTGAATCAATTCGAACCTGCCATCAGAAATCCATATTCATCAGAGCAGGCTCTGCTTTTCAGTCTTCATCTGTCAAGTCTTCATGAGCCTGTGCTCACCCATGCCGCAGATTTTGGTTCTTAGCTGACTGGAGTGGAACCTGACATTGCTGTTGTTCAATGGCCTTCATTCACTAAAAATAATTTGATAACTTTCTAAAAGATTTATGACATGTTCTTTAACTTAATTGTTTGCATCTGTGTTCTTATATTGATGAAGGCCATATCAATTAACATTACGTGCCATTGTTTTCCCATTGAAAAAACGCCCCGCCAATGCCTATAAAAGGGCATGCAACTGCAGAATAATAATCTTTATTATAGAGCACGTTTCAAAACATGTTACAAAGTTCTTCACAAAGGCAGCAAGTTAAACACAGACAGGTTCTAAAATATCAGGTTAGGAAGAAACAGGCAAAATGTCATAGTGTATAAATACCAGTGCCGTGTAAAATGTTCAATAAAATATATTAAAAGACTGTTATAAAGAAAGTTAAGACTGACCTGATATCAGGCAGGTTGTTCCTCCAAACCAGTCTATGGTGCACTAACAGAAATCATAGAAAAATATTTAATGAAAGCTGTATTAATAGAAAGTCGCGTAAATGAAGTAAATAAACATTTGATGGAAATAAATATTGTCGAACACTGAAGAGAGAGGGGGAAAGAGAAAGAAAAGGAAGGTGCACAGAGTTATCTGAGCTGGAGCAGCACATTATTGGAAACATGGCACTGCAGGTGAACCCTCAGCTGAGCATCTGTGGACACTCGACCTGAGCCTGACGGGACCAATCGTGACCAGTCATGCAGAGCCAGGTTCAGACAAAATGTTAAGTAATTTCCGGGTGCAGGTCCCGCGTGGTGCACAATGCAGTCACAGACCTGGGTGCAGTGCGCACTGTGTGGTGCCATTGCATCTCCTGAATGTCCGAATCTTCATAAAGTCTGCGTAAGTAGGTTTTAGGAAAATATTTCTCCGCCCAGTCTCTGACCTCAACAACAAGGTCTTTCTACCCCCAGAACTCACAGGATGCTTTGCTTTTTTTTGTGTAAACTCCACAGACTGATCCGTGTGAAACTCCCATGAGATCAGCAGTCGTGTTAATGCTGGTCTAGCTCCAACAAGCAAGCCACAGTAAAAGTCCTGGACATCGCATTTCCCCGCCTGGATTCTAATGTGGCAGTGGGAGAAGTTCGACATTGAGGCTTTTCCCCAAAACATTTTACTGGAAGAAAGCCCTTCTACCTATATGACACCATTTATTTCCTGTTTTTTAACAGCATTTTGAATTTATATTATTTATTTATGACTGGAGCCAATCACAGCTGACATTTGGCAATTCACCCTAGACATGTTGTCTAGGGTCCTAGTCCAGCTAGTTTGCTTTTAAATATTTGAAATATACTAGATTATTCTGCCATCGGCTATTTTAAGTTAACATTTCAAAATCTTCATTCATGGCCAGATGGCAGTCTTCCACTTCTTGTAAGTGGGGGATCCATAATGCTGTTACGACCCGGCCCAGGTGAAAAAGCCAGTCGCAACATGCTAAATGAACCACATGATGAGCGAACAACCTAAACTTACTATCCTAACTCCTAATCCAAAAACAGGAGTAAACAAGGGTTAAATAAAAAAGGTAACCAGCCCTACCAAACCGGGTACTTGACCAGTCAAAATTCTGGCTGGCATTGGCAAGAGGAGAGACTGCAGCTGTCCTCTTAACCTGCAAGCTTGGAGGCTGCAACCAATCAGCTCCCTGGATACAAACCTACCCTCACAATCATCGTCAACTCAGTCAGTCTTAGAGCCAAACACAACTGCAACATATCACACACGCACCACAGCGGAGAGAGATCCCCAACACCGACACAGCAGATTAAAGTACATACAGCGATGCACAGGACATCTCACACGACCAAGGGATTGTAACAAATGGGCAGCACTTTCTGTAGAGTTCTCAAAATCCTGTCTTGCTGGCCCATGTGAATGCATGAAATTGGCCATGAAGCCTTCATCATCAGCATCAGATGTTTCCATGACAGATCCAAGTCACCACTACCCTTCTTCCTTATGAGTGAGGTATTTTCCTGGACCACAGTAGTTTGCAATCTCCAACTAACTTCATTACCTGTACTGTTAGTTTGTCCAGATATCCATCTTCTCCTTCAACTAAGCAAAGTATGATGATATGTGATAGAATGATGACTACTACCAGAGTTTATCCCCTTCTGTAACACATTGCTCATATTATACAGTCTCAAGAGATTTCATGGGTCTAACGAAAGTATTTCTGCGAAGCATCCGCCCAAGAACAGTTGGGACATCTGTTCATCATGCAGCAAGGGGAGAACACGAAGCATTTACATGGCATTCCAATATATCATGCCCACACGTTCGGAGTGTGTCCTTCAACATCCCACTGTAATACTCATTGGCCGTCCGAACAAAAAATCGACACAAGCCAATCTTATCAAGAGGATTAATGTCTCTGCAACATACAGTTCATTCAGATTTATGAGTCTCCTGTTTTGTGGTGCGTAAAAAATCTTCTACATACTTGCAACCCTTAGTCCCCTTGCGTCCTCTGACATATGCCTGGAACTCTTCTCATCCTCATTTTACCTGCATTTTAATTTCCATCTGTGCCCTTTTCTCTAAAAAACCTTTTGGCAAAGTTTAAACTTGTGCTTACTAACTTTTAAATGCAATCTTGGCTGTTAATCAGCTTAATGGTGCGAGTGTGCGAGTTTTGATGTTAAGAAATGCTAAATTTGCTCTTTCAGTAAATCATTAAGCCTGTCTTCACATTTCTCCCATGGTTAGGGTGACATTTCTCCCTGAGGTGCATCAAGTGTGAGACGTAATTGTTGCCTCAATTAAAAACATTTGTTTCCCATTTCCGGGTTTGTCTGTGTCTGATAAGACTGGCTTCATGTGAGAAGGCTTTCATTAATGCTGTCCACTTTTATTTATGTATGTACACTTTGCATTCTCTCAATTTAGTATCTTTCTTAAGGCTTTGCTCCAAAAGTGAATTATGTCTCCTGTTTCACACATCACTTTTTCAATGCTTGATGATTAGATTTTCACGGTTAAATAAAATGGGAAAAGTGAAAAGCCAGTAACATCTAGTCTTTACATCTGTTCCAGATTCCTTCAATAGAGTTTACGAATGAAAATATACATTTGGTCTGCAGTTACAGAACAGAGAGTAAATCTGTCATTGACATGTATTCCTTTACAGTATAAATACATGTATCAAATAGCCCCAGTTGGGGGTTAGGGTTAGTGTTAGGGTCCCCCACCAATATATACATATAAAACCAATGCACACATCCACCAATCCAAACCATCTTAAAAAACAGACAATCAAATACTACTTTTAATATCAAAATCTAAGCACTATTTCCCTGAGAAATTTACAAAGTGTTATACAAATGTCAAATTTTGCAATGTCAAAGTAAATGATTACATTTATGAATGTATCAGCCCCTCTTAGCAGATCTGCATATCTAAGCGTATCTGGCCCCCGCTCCGTCACTCCACTATGTTTGGTGCAATTTGGTTCATTAGTTTTTGACTAATCCTGTTCAAAATTGGTGGTGGTAATTTCACTCTCCAGTTTGCACATTTTAGGTTTTTGTAATACTTTCTCAAGGAGGCTTGTTCAGATGTCCTGGATATGAATTATACTCGATGGGAAACTTATATTTGTTTTTGTGTTTCAACCCCTGATGTTGCAGTTATCAACGTGTCAGGAACTAGTGCTGCTCCTAGTCCAAAAACAGGATAGCATAGTAATGAATTACTTGTAGACATGATTGCGTAATTACATTACAGAAATCAATAACTGTAACCAAATCTTCGCTTATTGGCATCTGCCACAGTAGTATGGTTGATAATGATGGTTTTGGCTCGCTTGTTCAGCACAATACTTTGCGAGAATGCAAAATCCATTAAAACGTTTATTTGTTGTATTTTGTTATACTTGAAATAATCCAAAAAGTTATATAAAATTACATGTTTGTAATGCAATAAATCACAATGCTAATGGAAAGTAATTTGTATTAAGTAACTTAGTATCTACATATTAAGTGACTACATTTCTATTTAATCTGACCCAACTCTGTCAAAGCATGTCTCCATGTGAGACACAGTCAAACGACCAACCGTTGATCTTCATCAAACCATAGAGAATGGCAAAGCTGCAGTGAAGACGTTGTACTGCGCCCAACCTTTCAGTCACCAGAGCAGCGACACTGCATGGCATTCATTTCCCCCAGATCCAGATCTGGAAACAAAGTGGAAGGGCCCCTGGGGCCACGTCTAGCTAATGATTGCAGCCAAAGGTAATTGGATCGACTTAAATCCCCTCAGGCACAGTATTAGAAAATCCTAATCAATGTCACTGGTAGAGAGACAAGGGGTGCTTAGCTTTCACAACCAATTAGATTTAGCTTTGCAGCTAAGTACCAACTATTCAAAATGCAGAGAAATCCCCCTTTTCAGATAATAGTCTTTTAAGTTGTTCTCTTTCTCATGACATTTTAGAAGATGAAGAAAGGAAGACTGTGGGAAAAAGTGGTTGATCAAAATGAAATATGAAGAATTCACTAAAAGATCACCATCAAGATTTTTGACAATGGTGTTGATTAGCACTCCCCTTACAAAATACACAGTGTTCATGTGTTACAAAAATCATTCTCAACCAACCAATATGTCCATGCAATACAAGAGGCGACACAGAGAATAACCGAACCATAGTAAATAACTGTAGACATTCACCATGTCTGTAGATACAGTTTGACTTAAGGCTAGTTCCTTATTCAAAATGTAAATGAAAGTGTAGCTATAGCAAATCAGAACTCAATGCAGCCATTATTGATTATTTTCATGGATGATCAAACACCAGACTACTTGACATTTTGAATATTTCCTTACACTAAAACTGATTTACATACCAGGAAAGTAAGTTTGTATAGATATTTCAAGAACCAGTTAATCAATATTTTGTAATTTATACCATGCCTTTAACAAGAAACTATGTTTTTATAACTCTGCTCTGTTTATGACATCATTCTGTGAAATTGGCTCTTGCAAAAAAAACGTCTGCCAAATGAAACACTGGCAGGTTGTTAAACAGTATACAGCCCATGCTCTGATAGAAGAAGTCTGACACCTACAGGATGTCTGCTCACAGTCTTACTCCACAAACTGAAAACGCAAAATGACTTAGCAGGGTGTTTAAGGTAATCAAGCACTGCCATCTAGTGGTTGAAAGCCATAATCGCAGGTCAGAGAAGCAAGGGGTGAAACTGGGAGCCTCAAATGGAAAAGTAACATTGAGGAAACAAGGAAGGAATGGTGGTCAATTTTTGAGAAAAATGATGAGGCAGTTATTGTAGCAAAACTATTGACAGTCTGTCAAATCTGCAGCCTTCAAATCTGAATAGATATTGAAGGTATTTTCTTAACACATTTTCTAATATAATTACACACATTGCATTACATTAAATTCATTTAGCTGATGCTTTTTTCCAAAGTGACTTACAATAAGTGCATTCAACCAAGAGGGTACAAACCCAGAACAACAAGCATCAAGAAAGTACAATTTTCTTCAAGAAAGCCAAACCACATTAAGATTCTGAATACGTATTTGTGATTATTTTTATTAGCACATTTATGAAACTGTTTACACATATTCTAAATTCAGATTCCAGACCCATGTACACATTTACAAATCTGATTACACGTTTGGAGATTCTTTTACACATTCACAAATCTGATTAGATACAGATGGATTTAGACTCTCATTCGTCAATAGTTTTGCTACAATAATGGCCCCATAGAAAGTGAGCAATAATCGGGGCCTGCGTGTAAAATAATGTTGAAGTGCAATTAGAAGGACAAATACAATCCTGGTAGACACCACGTAGCAGTTTTTCTGTTCTCAAGTTAACCTTGAGCAGATTCGGTGGTAGACGACGACCACCAGACTGCTATCTTTGACCTCAGTCCTGCTAGTGTTAGAACAAGGATCAATGTGAGCAGCCTTTATAATAGCACTTTTTCACCTCACAGTGCCTTTTACGGTCCTCAGTCGTCTCGTCTCCCTGTGCTGTAAACAAGCTGACCCATGTGGGCCTCATGTTTCCTGGGGCCTGCCCCTCCTGCTTACATGCCTCTCCACAAGACTGAGTCATTGTGGTGGAAGAAAGGAGTGTGTCAGCCTCTGCCTGCCTGCTGCTCACTGACCCTCACTGGAACACAGCGCTGCTTGAGTTTGTCAATCTAGGAAATAACCTTCTTTGGTTGACGGCATCTTGTGTGCTTGCCCAACCAGGAACAGTCTGTTCGAAGAGAATAGAAGAAAAAGACGATTCCATTTTATTTATTTTTGGACAGTTCCATAAAAGCACCAAAGTGCCAAATTAAATAGACACTGTGCTCATACTTCTGTCCCTCTATGAACAAAACAGACATGGACAATCTTAGAAGGGGATCATAGGCCCAACAGTCCCCTTTAATTAAATGAAACTGCAGCAAATTGTACACACTCATAGATATCTACCCTCTACACATGCATGATAAAAGCCATTATTTGTCATGGGAAAACTGTGGAATTGTCAAAAATACTCAATCTTTCAATGTATAAGTGAGTGGCAACAAACACTAGTTATTTCTGTCTCACTCAAAACCAATAAACTGCAGAATTTGCAAATTTGCAAAGGGAAAAACTGGAAGAAACTGTAATTATAAAATGAATGAACTAGTGGCACATTTGGAATAATTTTTATTTTGGAAAAACATTATTGCATTATTATTCAATTGATGAATTGTACTGCCCAAGCAAAGACTTAAAAAAAAAAAGTTAAGGTCACTATAATTTCCTGTGGGGTTATGAAACATGTTACTGCGACGATTAGTCAGTGAAAGATTTTTCATGCTAAACAGAGTATGTGATGACAATACCTTTTAGGCCTTCATCTCCTATGAGCAAATATGTTCTAACAGATGATCAAGACTGTATGTCAGTGGATTATCATCATTACATGGGAATTTTTCTGTAGTCCATGCATCTTTTAAGACCACATTACCCCAGAGTGTCAGGTTGGAGGTCAAGGAGACACTGGTGTTTTGCCCCCTGTTTGATAAATGAAACATCTATGTATACACACAGTGATTCATCTCACCTCTTTCATTCTTGTCATGCACTCTGTGCCTAAAAAAGGTTGATGTTCAGAAGCTTAATCAAATAGTGTGTTAATGTGCAGAAGCATTCTCTTTATTTACTACATGAGATTTTTCCTCCAGCACCTCGGCCTTGAGAGCGAATTACACTCCAGTCCTTTTTGAATTATTTTCCAATGTTTTTTGACTTCAAATGGACATTTCTAAAACAAGGGAAAAAGCTGTGATAGTCACATTAGTTTACAAAGTCTCTTCAATCCAAAAGGGGCAGAAGCAGCATGTCAGACGGCCTCAAACAGGACTCCTAATAACAGCCTTTTGACGTAGCCTTTAATCAGCTGCTTTAATGGTTTCAGTGCAGCTACTGTTCCTGGAAAGAGGAGGGTCACCGTCACCCTCTGAGAGTAATGTTACTGTCATTCACTGCGGGGCCTTTCTTCACAGCTTCAACAGCTGTAAACCCTCACAAATAAATCATATATTACACCTAACATCCATGTGCTGTCACTTAATAGATGACAAGGCAAATGTTGAAAAAGTTGTGATTGATCACGAGGTCAGAGCCTTTACATCCCATTCCCTTTATTTCTTCTTCTCCAAGGTAATTTCAATTTTCTTTTCTTCAAAACTGCCACGTGTGTGTGTGTGTGTTTGTGTGTTTTGGCAAATGTTCACTCTCACAGAGGTCTGTCTGTGTGAACCTTGAACCGATGAGCTTTACTTTGCTTTCCTGTCAGTTTGACACAGACATCAGAGAGGGGGGGGGGTCACCATGCACTCTCCCGCTCTCTCGCTGTGTCGTTCCTGTACTTTGTGAGGACCATTTTAAGCATTGACCCTACAGAGTAAGGACATTTTGGAAAGTGAGGACAATTTGACAGGCGCTAACTTTTTCAATGGGCTGACTGAGGGTTGAGACTTGGTTTTAGGGTTAGAATTAGGGTTAAGGTTAGGCATTTAGTTTGGATGGCTATGGTCAAATGCTAGGGACTGTATTATGTCTCACTTAGGTTGAAGCACACACGTGTGTGTGTGTTTGTTTGTGTGTGTGTTTGTGTGTGTGTATTTCCAGAAGCATCCCAGAGACCTCCGTGCCCGAGCTGTTCACACACACAAAGGGGCTGTCCTGTGGGTGGGGAATATGATAATATCCTTCAGAGGAAGTGAGCGCAGTGTAGTGGAATGTAGTTGCCATTAGTGGGAGTTGAGCTTGAGCGGGCTAACAGCTAGCCTGCTATGTTGAGTGTGAGCTGTGGACGCAGAGGAGAGTGATGAGAACATGCCTCACTTCACTGTGGTGCCAGTGAAGGACCTCGCTCAGTCCAGCCACGACAGCCTGGAGGGGATCAACTGGGTGGATTACAGGAATACTGGGCAGGAAAACCATGATCATCATGATACTGTCAGCTCTGACGGTGAGTCCCACAACTTCACATTTCATCGCTTAACTCAGAAACTCAAAGTATCTAACGTGGAGGTTTTGAAGCTGGACGAATACGTCCTAAAAGTTCTAGTTTATGAGTTGAACCCAACACAGCATGGAGAGGCTTGCTTTATCCGGAGAGCCTCCTGAACAGCTGGTTGTATGGTTACCATGGCAATCCCTCAGGGTCAGAAAGCAGTTTTCCCACGGCAGACAGGTCTGTTTTTGACAGCTCACTTTAGGTACATCATTTCTTTTATGGTTTTGAATTTTCTTTTCCTAAGCTTTAAAAAAATAAACTGTTGGACAGAAAGTGAAATCAATGAAAGGGTTGAGAACCGTGTGGGAGAGACACAACAGGGCTGTGGGGCTGGGTAAGGGAGGGGCTCACACCACTGTTGCAACAAGAAAAAAGGGCCTCAAGTGGTTTCCCGCAACAAAAGATTGAGTTCTCTTTTGTGCCAGGGTGGATTTCCTTTCACAGAAGATTGGCTGCTCAATAACACAGGAACTCCTCTGCCTGTACTTGTTTCACTGTGTGACTCTCTTGTGGCTCCACTGTTTCAGCGTCAGGAAAAAAAAAAGGGGGGGATCAGAAAGAGGACGGAGGGCAAACGAGGAGAGGAGCGAGGAGGTTTGGAGCTGCTTGGTTGGATAATGTGAGGGCACGCAGCACTGATTTGTGTGGGCTGAGCTAGACAACCAAGTTGGGAGTTGTTTTTATAACCAACTTGAGTGTTCTTCTGTTTTTTCTTTTTTCAGGACGTGCCTACATGTAGGTGTGGTCTTCAAATGAAGCACCCACGCTTAGGCAGGCAAACAGAAGGCTGGGCTGGGCACAAGCTACAAACTGAGAGGCCATTCATTTAAATATTGGAAACTGTCAAGCAGTATTCGCTCTTTACTACTGAATAACATCAGATAGGTCATAAGTCCAAGGCTGAAGACTCATCTAGAGCAATTTTCAGACATAACCTCTGGGTAAAATCAGAAGAATTTCAAGTTTGCCTTTCACACATGCACATCACAGCACAAGGTTTTCTGCGCAGATGCCTTCACAACAGCAACAAATCCTCCGTATTATTCCAGAGGCCAGCAACCGGGAGTGCATGCATGACAGCCTTCAGAGCACATGTGAGCAGTGGCTCACATGTGGTCGGAGCAGAACTTTGGACCATGCCCCTTTAAAAAGCTTTGATGACAGAGGGAGAAAAACAGATGTCCTAAAATAACCCTGCAAGGTTTCTGGGTGAGTTTTTCCTACAGGCCTGCTGCTGCTCTCTCCCCTGTCTTCCTGCTGTCACAACTCGCTCCATCCCACCCGAGGAGCACTTCCTGTAGTCCGAGAACAACAACAACCAAAACATTTAGTGGACAGTTGCAAGGATGTGTGTATGTTGGACATGGTGAGATGGAGGAAGAAGCAAGTCTGTGATGAATGTGGAGAGTCCACGCAGTTGGATTCCATTATGTTTCAGAGACTAAACTGGTAGTTGGTGGAATGTCAGAGTTGGAAATAAGGGGGGAAAGGTTGGGTGGGGAAGTAGTCCCATGGGTAAAAGTCTAAAAGTGGCTGCGTGTCCTAGATGATTTCATCATGGGAGTGGTGGGTTTGTGAGCGTGGCACATGTGTGTCTAAGCAGCAGCATGACATTGCAGCATGGAGAGAATGACACAGTGCGAGTCTGTCTCAGGCTGTGAACTCAGCTCTGTTCAGCACAGGACCAGACTGAACACTGTGCTCATTGAAGGAGCTCTGCACTCCTGAGCAAGAGGGACTAACCTGAAACAACCTGCACCTTTCTGTTCATGTGCTCCAACTCGTTTTTCATTACTCAGAAAGTATCCGTTGAAAGAAATGGACATTTGTGGAGTTATGTTAAAATTATAGTAGCTTTTTTAAAGATCATCAGTTTTCATGATGCCTTTCATGAACGATTGTAAAATCATACTATTTTTGTGTTATTGTCAAAGATTTTTAAAACCCTCATAAATCTAAGAGGAAAAGTGAATAACAGACCATATTTTCTCTCCTTTACTGCTGTTTAAGTGCTCTTAGTCCAGGCAAGCCAACAAAATGTCCACACACTAAATAAAGTAAACGTGAGTAAGATATTTTATGTTATCTATAATAACCCACAAATATCCAGCCCTTCAAGCATAGACACGCATGTGTTCCCCGAATGCATTTTCACAATAATATTTATAGATTCATCCCTTGAGCTTCATGAGATTTTGTTTGTTTTAAATCTGTATTAATTCATTTAGTGGCCGCTTGAGGGCAGTGGAACAAGCTGTAAACACAACATTGACATCTTTCAGGTCCAGGGTGTAGGAGTCAGTGGAATCTATTGGCAGAAGTTAAGAAAACTATAATAATAATTTGTTTTGATTTGTGTTTAATAACCTGAAACCAAGATTGATTTTGCCTTTGTTGTCTTGCATTGTGCTCTTTTTATCTTCATCTGGAGCCAATCCTCTTCCATATATTCTGCCATGTTGCACTGCCAGGTTTCTACTGTAGGGTAGAGAGTTGAGAGCGACCTTTGCATGTTTATGTTAGATGATACATTTTCCTACATGCCTGGAGGAGGAGAGTGAACCCAGGGTTTTTAGTTAGTTGTTATATGCAACTTCACCACTATATGCCGCTAAATATTACACACTGCTACTTTAAATAAAGTTGTTAAAGGGAATGTATAAGCAAACGGTTTCTTGCTAAATTGCATCTCTGCTTTGGTCCCCACCAACTGGAGAATAACATCTGGGTCTTTAGCTGCTAAATGCTGCTTTACGATCCCAAGCTAATCTCTAACTTTGTTTGAGTGCCATTTGGTGCTGGAAGGTTGCCAAACAGTGGGATTATTTGAGCTGAGAACATTTCTGTGGGTTTCCTCCTACAAGGGACAACTTGATCCTGAAATCAATTCACTAGTCACATTTCTTCTTTTAGTGTAATGAATACAATACAGCAACAATAGAAAACCACCTAAAACGTGGCTTTTGTACTGACCTTAAACCAGACAGGTGGAGAGGACCTTGTGTAATGGGTGGAGGATTCTGAGAATGCGGCTGTGCATTTTTCTCTCTAATTCTGGGCGGCCATTCCTGTCATGCTGTCTGGCATGCCACATGGATAACAGACAAACATTGTGGGGCGGCAGAAATGTAGAGGCAATGATGGGGTTGGAACACGTTCTGATAGCCGTAGACAAACATACACAAACATATACACACACACAACCCTTAACTGTTCAAGATTTACAGTAAGTCATTTTCTGTAAATATAATTGCAAAGATTTGTTAAACATTTCTTACGATGCAACTGTTTTGACTTCTTTATTCTGCTCATTTCCTTCCAAGTGATTTGAGGCAAGTATTTTTCCAATGTTCTATTAGCAGGGTCTTCTTCATTGCCAGAGACTTCACAGATGTCAATACACTACAAACACAGCAAAACATGGATAAACAAAAATACTTTAATGTACATGGATAAATGATAATTACAATGATTTTCATGGACCCGTGGTGAAAACATTTTGACAGAATTGACACTTTCTTAAAAAAATCATTCGCAAGAGTGTAACAGAAAATATTGATGTTGAGACTGTTGGCAAATTGTAGTATTTTCAATGTTATAGTTTTGTGTTACTTCAGCCATTCACAAGGTTTGTGTGCACTATGCCTCAAGTTATTATAATAGAACAAGTAACATCAACAGTAAGGGGGTGCTACATTTATTACTTTTTGAAGTTGAAAAAACTGTTAAAAACGCATTATGCTTGTTCTGTGGACATGACCGGTTCCTGCTGGCACTTAGATACAGCACACTCTATTATTTGAACAATAACTGATGTTACTAAAGAATATATAAAGTGCATGTTTGTATGCTGTTCATGGTCACAGTTATAGACAAGGCAAAACTTTAATAAGCTTTATTGTCAATGCAAAATTTGTACAACAAAATGTTTTGTGCAGCACCTAATTTCCCAGCTCCCATTTCTGCACATACATCTGTTCACATTCAGTCATTGCATTTGTACCATACACTGTAGGGTACACCTTGTAATGTATCTACAAGTAACTTTCACACAAATCAGCTTGTCTGCTTGTCTATACAGCTTAAGGCCTTCACTTTATTGCATTAAACTGTTTTTCCAGATAAATCCTCCTGTTCAGATCACACTTTGGGTTCAGTCAGTCCTTAGTGTTAAACCCTTTGACATGCCCATTTAGTTAATTTGTGTTTTTCTGAAAGTCTGTTGCACGATCACCTCTTTCCGCCCACCTTCACCCCCTGAGGCAATCAGACTGAGCTGCCGTCCTTTTCTCATCATTAGCGCACATCAGTGTTAATATGTTTTGCTGCACGGCTCAGCAGGTTAGCATCTCTCTGCGCCGTGCTGATACCTCCCTGCATGAAACACGACCATTACAGCTAACACAGGCCTATAGCTGCAACTAAATTAAACTGCTCTTTGCCACAGGCTAGGGAGAAGCAGAGGAGATGTACATAAAGTCTCTTTCACTGTCTCTATCTCTTACTCATACACACACACTCACACAAAGCTACTGTTTGTGCAGCTATCCTTATTTGCGTTGACTTACATTCATTGTGGACAGCCTCACCAAAACCTTGTTCCTAATCTTAACCATGACTAATTTATACCTAACTTTAACCTAACCACAATTCATATCTAACCACTCTTACTACTTTACCTAAACCACTAAACACACCCTCACCTTAATCTTACTGAATTATGTAAAATTGCTTTTTATCCCTATACACATGACGAGTCCCCATAAGGTAAGCATATAAACACAACAAGGTCCTCATAACATGATAAATACCAAGACCACCCCACACACACATATACACAGACACACAAAGAGATGCACACACCACGTCCAAACACCAGCATTCAATCCAACATTCCTGTCGACTAACTGCACAGCAGAGAGAGCTAAGCCGCACAACTTCTGTGCCTCAGTATTAAGTCTTAAATGTTTATTAAAGAGGAAGTTTAGCAAAGAGGCTTTCTCAAACCCTGAGCACTTAATGGACAGCGATATTGTTTTCCATGTCTAATCGGCTTTGAAAAGTGACACATTAGGGTCAAGTTTCTTTTTCTCTTGAACATTTTTTTTTTTTTTTATGTTCTTTTGAAAAATATACTCGTTGAAAGCTCCACACATCTTGGCCAAGTACTCTACAATCTATACCAAGTGAACTCTGTGACCTGTTTGGTGAAAGGTCCTGAAGACTCGCTGCAGGAGATGCTTTCTGGAAGTTGTTTGCTGGACCTATGACACATCATGAGTCATATTGATTTAGTCTTTGTAGCTTTGACATGAGAAACTTGTTTGTGTTCTGAAGTCGTGAGCTTTGCACTTTCAACCGCCCAGCATCTTCACAGGGAATTAATCCATTTAGAAACACAGATATCATAACAACTAACACGCAATCTGTAGGAACAATTGCTCTGGAGCTTTGTTGCATTTTATGGTGGACCAAGCCTATAATTTAAATGCAGTTGACAAACCTATGATAGTTTGCTGTATAGTCTTTATAGTTTGGGTTTGTTTACAGTGTGGGATTGTTTACCTGCGAAACATGAACTGAAACTAGAAACAGAAACAAGAAGGCGTCCGGCCCCCAAATCTTGCCCAAAATCAGATCACCTGACTGCCTAACTGAAAATAACATTCACTTTACAAGAGTGACTGGTTTTGAATGAAACTCAGATTTACCTACAGAAACCCTAAACAAAATCAATGCCATGTTGATGAGTTCTAATATACTGTATTACTAAATTCTTAAATGCTCATTCCCACACTCCTGAAGGTAAAGTCTGCAGAAAGTAAAAGTTGGACACACCCTCCTGTAAATGTGTTTGTGTGACAGCAGACACCTTCTTTGATCTCGTGGCTGTTCTGGAGCGGGCATGAAGGTGAAATGTTGGGACACGTCGCTGCACAGCCTCGCTGCTGTTCTGTGCTCCCAGCACGACTCTTGCCTGCCTCCATAACAGGCCGGCTTATCTTCCATCTTTTTAATTAGACATTTAATGCGAGGTTATTAACAGCAAACCCCCACCGTCTCCTCAGCCCACTCTGAAGTGAACTTTATTAGTTTCGAAGGTAAGTTGGACACGAAACTGGGTTTGAGGCGGCAGCGATTGAGTTATAGTTCCTGTCAGCTGTCAGCAGAGAGTTTCTCACAACATCCACTTGAATAGAAGAGATAAATAAAGGTCTCTTTAAATCAGTGCCCCTGTCTCCTGTTCGGTTGTCTCCCTTCATTGTTGCTTCAAATACAGATGTTGCCTTTTTATCCCGCTCCACTGATGGCAAAATGACTGCCAAGAACAGTGCTGACATAATTCATCTTCGCGGACATCGCTAATCTCCAGCTGTGTTATTTTTTAGGGGTTGGAAATACACATAATCCGTTTAGCCTCTAAATTCATACTGATGGATTGATGGAAGGATTTAAAGAATATCTATAACTTGATAGCCTTTGATTCTGAGCTTTTTGCATCCTGTCAACATTTTTTAAACAAATGCTTTCGTCAGTTAATAAAAAAACCAAACATCATCATGTTACCTACTATCATTCAAAAGTTAATATAATTGTTTTGCTTAAAGCTACAATTTGTCAGTGATACATCCAGATATATCCAGACTAAACATCCAGACTGCTCAGTGAAGGAGTACAGACACTATATTTCTGTGAGATACCACCAACCCAAGGCTCTGATATCCCTATGAGCAGACATGTGTCTCGCTTGTGTGTGTGTGTGTGTGTGTGTATGTGTTTGTTGGTGTGTGTGTGTGTGTGTGTGTGTGGGTGTGTGTGTGTGTGTGTGTGTGTGTGTAAGTTAGCACTGTACCCTCCACTCCCCACCCCCATCACCACACTCTGTGTTAGATCAGGTCCCTGAATGAGTGCTCACCCTGGGCTGACTGGGTGTCCTGGATAGTAATCGACAGTTTGACCAGGCTGGAGCACAGAGTTGCTCTGTTGTAGTCAGCACACAGAGCACCCTGTAGCTATGCTGAGCCACAGTGATACCTGCTGCAGCGAGACACACAGCGCAGGTGAGTGAGGACAGGTGCTCGACCACGTCACTGACAGCAAATGGGTTTATTTTCACCACATTGGAGAATTTGTTTCTGCTTCATGCCCAATCGGTAAATTGGCAGAGTTTTTGTTGCAGGATTAAATTGGCTTTTTCAGATGCCACTGTTGAAGTTAACATGCTCCAATAAACCAAAGCTAGGTCATTTCAAGGTAATTGGTTTTGTGCGTGGCTGTGAATGTGTGTTATAAAGTTTGCGTGCAATGATTTCACCAGGCACTGTTCTCAACTCAGCTTGATTGATTCCTTTCTTTCAAAGCAGAAGTCAATGGGAGTAAAATCTAATTATTTGTTTGTTTATCACCTGAACTTTGCTTTGGTTTGTTTTTGGCCTTTCACTGCAGCTTCTCTGTGTGTTAATTTATGATTAATAGTGACAATTAAAAGCTGATTGAACTGGAGTTGTACTAGAAAATTGTATTGTCCCTGTCGCCTTTGCTTTTATTAAGTACTGTACAAATGTGCTGTTTTTCTCCTAATTGAGATTTATCATAGAAAAGCTGCAGGTTTGGTTTGATTACTAAGATATTTGTTTATCATGACGTTTAAATTAAATAGATTTTTCTCTTTTTTCTAATTCTGGTCATAATCCTTTTTCGTTTGTTTGTGATTTAACTTTATTTTTTACTTCAAATCTTCGACACCGATTGGAGCCATGTTTGTCTTTTTGAATATCAAGGACTCATCAGTAGTGTCATCTTAAAGATGAAACAGTCATTTATTTGGGTCAGGATTTGACCAAATACTACAAGTATTGAACAAGTATTGAAAGAAATGTAATATTGATTATGGATGAAATTGTTGACTTTTTTGCTAAATCATTATCAGTTCATAGTCGTTGTTATTCTAAGAGAAGTTTTATTCTAAAAAGTATTACCTATTATTTTAATGAACATATAATATAAAGGAAGTCAGCCTGTTTCCTGTTGAGAGGTGGCATGGTGGGACAGTTCTTGGCTCTGTCACCTCTGACTCAAATCTTGTGAATGTGAGTGTTAGTGGCTGTCTGTCTATGTTGACCCTGTGATGCATTGGCAACCTCTCCAGTGAGCCCTCAAATTGTCAAATTGTTTGTTTGCAAACAACATATTGGTTTTTCTTACTCTTAAGTATTTTATTTCTCTCGGAAAACAGGACATGGGAGTCATAAAGAAGACAGTCCGTTCTTCCACAGCGCCGACGCTGCAAGCAAGAAGAATGACTTCTACGACAGGAACCTGGCCTTGTTTGAGGTTGGTTAGTTTTACTTTCCAATATTTCTGTCTGAAAGCTGACCAAAACAAAACTCATTAATATAACTTGTGTCCTGCCTGTTTCTTCAGGAAGAGCTGGACATCCGGCCGAAGGTTTCCTCCCTCCTCAGCCGCTTGGTCAACTACACCAACATCATCCAGGGAGCCAAGGAGCACGAGGAGGAGGAGAGCTCTGAGGCCTCACGTAGGAAGACCCCCAAGGTCAGGAGCTAGGCCACAGCAGCGGAACACTTTGAGACTGTTTTTCTTCAGTTTTAGTAACTTTATCCTCCTCCTCCAGCCCTCTCCCTGCCTCACCATCCAATTTATAGTCTTCTATTAGAACTTGTTGACAGATTGCTTTTGCCTTTTCCCCCTCTGCAGTCACACTGTGCCCATTTAAGAGCTGGATACAGGCAAAGGGCTGATAACACGATTGAATGACCTTTAAAAAGTACATCAATCAATGCTAATGGTCGATACACTTGTTTCCGGAAATGTCATGCTCAATAATCTCTCTCTCTCTACCCCTCCCCCTCTCTCTTTCTATCAGTCCCCCAACATGGGCACCATGATGGGAGTCTACCTGCCGTGTCTCCAGAACATCTTCGGTGTCATTCTCTTTCTCCGGCTGACGTGGATCGTCGGGATGGCTGGCATCATGCAGTCCCTCCTGATTGTTCTCATGTGCTGCTCCTGTGTTAGTATGCGCATACATGCTGTACACACACGCACCCACACACACACACCCACACACGATCCACCACCAACAATGTGGGACACAATCCAGCTTTTATTGCCAAATCAGTCGATAAAATCCACACCGTTTCACAAGCAGCAGCAGTGACTCTATGTAGGGCAAAAGAATGTGGCTTTGACGTGTGTGTTTTTTTTACTGAGTGTGCTCTCATCACCTAGAGCTACTTATGCTGAATGTGTCCTCCTTTAGTTAGAGGCTGGGCTTGGCCACAGCTCGATCAAGTTAACGTTATACCCACAAGTTGCGGTGACGTCTGCATTTGTGTCATTTTCGAAACTTCTTATATTTTCCTCCTTGCTCCACAGACGATGCTCACAGCCATATCAATGAGTGCCATTGCTACTAATGGTGTCGTTCCAGGTAATTCTTGGAAATTGTTCTGTATTAACCCCTTCATCTTACATATGCTTACATATATTTTTTTTAAATAACACTCTATTAAAGAAAATTCAGCAGTAAGCTGTTCACATGTAGACAAATACTACACAGGGCTTTTTCCGTTTAACTGTATTACTTCACAACCCTTAGTTGCTGCGCAGCCTGAGTAGTTAGAATCCTAGTAAGTGGGAAAAGAACAAAAAAGAAAGCTAGATAGAAATTAGGGAAAAGGTTTCAAAACGAAAAAGAAATTATGTTACAATTATCATGTACCTATTTTATTATTACCACAAATAATATAACATTTTCTGCTAAAATAAGATGTTCATGTTTCTATTCCACATTTTTCCACTTGGGGGCAGCAGAAAGTCACTACTGAATTCAAGGACTGCAGGGATAAACTTTACATTTTCATTGGCTTCCTGAATGTAACAGATGGTTTTTTTTTGTAGCTGGAGGAGCTTATTTCATGATCTCACGTTCCCTCGGCCCGGAGTTCGGAGGAGCTGTGGGACTGTGCTTCTATCTGGGCACCACCTTTGCTTCTGCCATGTACATACTGGGTGCCATTGAAATCTTCTTGGTCAGTGTGTTAAAGTCGTACTTCAGTATGTCATTCCAGGTCACATTTGTGTGGACGTTTAAATGCACACACATGCATTAACCTAAATCTTCTGTCCTTTTTTCTATATATAGAAATATCTGTTCCCCCAGGCGGCCATCTTTCATGCCACAGACCCCCTGGGTAACGACAGTGCCATGCTGAACAACATGCGAGTCTACGGTTCCATCTGCCTCATCCTGATGGCTGTGGTGGTTTTTGTGGGAGTCAAATATGTCAACAAGCTGGCCTCTCTTTTCCTGGCCTGTGTCATTATCTCAATTGTCTCCATCTACGCCGGGGCAATCAAATCCATGACTCATCCCCCAGAATTCACGTAGGTCTGCCCGGGGAGGTGTGTTCGACATAATGTGACGGTGAATTATTGAAAACTTAACAAAGATTTATGGTTGTGAGAGCATTCGTTTTGAAGAAGTGATTCTTTTCACATTACGGGCTACATGTTTCTGTTTCATATTAGCACTATTTGTGTTATTGATAGCATTGTTGTTCCTATTATTATTGTATCTTCAAGTATAACTTTTCTATGACAATCCAATTTATGGATTGTTTATTTATTCAAATAAATAGCAGTAGGTGTCAATTAACCTTTGGTTGTGTGTCTGAAGAGTGATATAATGATGATGATAATGGTGGAAATAATTCTGACCAAAATAGCAACATTTCCCTGTTTCGTCCATGTCACCGCTGCAGGATCTGCATGTTAGGAAACAGGACTTTGGTGAGAGATCGCTTCGACGTGTGCGCTAAGACCGTGATGGAGGGCAACATCAGCGTGCCCAGTCAGCTGTGGCACAGGTTCTGCTTGGCGGAAAACATAAGCAGCGCTCAGTGTGACGACTACTTCATCCAGAACAATGTAACCGAGATACAGGGCATCCCCGGACTGGGCAGCGGGATTATCAGTGGTAAATGGACTTTAACTTTATCAGGGATTGAAATATTCAGCATGTGAATATCATGTATATGACTCTTGATGATCCAAATATATGAGTAATGGAGCTAATCCTGCGAGCTCGTTCAGGCAGCACATTCAAGCTGTCCTGTGACTTGCCTCACCCTCCACAACCCTCAATAATACACACCCTCCCAATTTGAGGTTCTATTTAAGCTGCAAATATTTCCCATCTCTCCTTTAGCTTGTCAATGCCTCTGCTGCCCTGCGTCAGTGGCGCTGCCTGTCGATTTTAGCTCCTCCACCACCCCAGCATCCACCTGTAGGGTTGAAGATATTTGCTCATCACTCCCCTTTATACTGATGTAATTACATCTGGGGAAGTGATGAGCCTAGATTCAATGGAGCCTAGATGCCAAACTCTTAAATATCCTCTCCTGCTGCAATAAATATTTCAAACGAGAGGTAGGATACAGTAGTGGACCTCAGATTCATGGCAAGTTTGCACATATACCACAATTTATAATATTTTTGATAATCAATAATCAACATTTTGACTCAATGGGTTGTCTCTAACCTCTGGAAATAAAATGCCAAACTCTTATCCTGCTTCATGATGACACATATTTAGTATTCACCTGTAATGCTGGTTTGTTTCCATGTTTTCCTATTAGATAACATGTGGGGCAACTACCTGCAGAAAGGAGAGATCTTAGAGAAAGCGGGGCTTCAGTCAGTGGACGCCCACGGCACCATGGAAAACTTTGGCATGTATGCGTCAGCGGACATCGCTACATCATTCACTCTTCTGGTGGGGATCTTCTTCCCGTCTGCCACAGGTATAACGACAAAGTCATTACTTACAAAACTGTTTATATAAGTATTATTGTTGTAACGGCATGAGTGTAAAGATTGTTTACTATATGTTGCAATATAATTTCTGAAAATATACCCATCTATTGGTTTATGCATTGTGATAAACCCATAAAATTACATTTTTTACATTAGGTGATAAAAACAAAGTGAAATTGGTGTGCAGGTGCAAAGATATGGACCTCTCCCTGATCCAGCCAGTAGGGGGCATCATTTGACAGTTTTACAATGTCCTTTGTTTCTGTCTATATTTTCTTGTAGGTATCATGGCAGGCTCCAACAGATCTGGTGATCTGCGAGATGCTCAGAAGTCCATCCCTGTGGGGACTATTTTAGCCATTACCACTACATCACTTGTTTGTATCCTTATTCCAGTGAGCACAATAAGACAAAGAGTAGAAAACTGATTTCAGTTAAATCTTTATGACACTCTACCCCATCTGCATGCCGAAGTGTCCTTGGCAAGATACCTAACCCCTAAATGGCCCCTCGTAAATGTTGATTGTACTAATTGTAAGTCGCTTTGGAAAAAAGCGTCAGCCAAATGACATGTAATGTAATGTGATTTACAGCTCCTTGACCTCTTGTATTCAGATTTTAGTTCTGTTGTCCTGTTTGGGTCTTGTATAGAGGGAGTAGTCCTAAGGGACAAGTAAGTTCATTTCTGTCTTACTGTAGCTAACAATTATTATCAGGCCACTTTTTGTGAGTAGTCAAATTTAACAATGTTAAAATGAATCCTTGCAGATTTGGGGACGCTGTGAGAAAAAACCTGGTGGTGGGGACCCTCTCTTGGCCGTCTCCGTGGGTTATTGTGATCGGCTCCTTCTTCTCCACGGTCGGCGCCGGCCTGCAGTCCCTCACTGGAGCCCCCCGCCTTCTACAGGCTATCGCCAAGGACAACATCATTCCTTTCCTCAGGGTGGGTTGACACTGTCTAATATGTGATCAAGAGCGTGCATTGTTATTTCCAAAATACAAAAAGATTTGGATATGTTAGCATAATATCTATGCAGGTGTTATACTGGGACATATTATTAGCATGTGCAGACATATTTGAATATATTTCAAAAAGGTTATTTGCATATAGCAGCATGTAAAGCATAGTGAATGATTTGTTCCAGGTCTTTGGTCATGGAAAGGGCAACGGAGAGCCGACATGGGCACTGCTGCTGACTGGGCTCATAGCAGAGCTGGGTATCCTCATTGCCTCGCTGGATATGGTGGCTCCTATTCTTTCCATGTAAGCTCACAAACATGCACACAGGTCAAATGTCCCCTCTAGAAAGCGTCATTTTGATGATTTGAATATAAATGTATATATACCCTCTTTGTCTTTATTCAACAGGTTCTTCTTGATGTGCTATCTCTTTGTGAACCTAGCCTGTGCAGTGCAGACTCTGTTACGCACCCCAAACTGGAGGCCAAGGTTTAAATATTACCACTGGTCAGTGCAGGTCTATCTCCGCCAATTCAGGAATTCAAATGACCAACTTGTATGTTACAAGTACCTTCATGAAACTAATGCCTAGTGCGTACATGTAAATAATGTTAGTGCTCTTGGTATGCATACAGGTAATGTTTATGTGACCCACAGGGCTCTGTCCTTCCTTGGCATGAGCATGTGTCTGGCTCTAATGTTCATCTCCTCCTGGTACTACGCCATCGTGGCCATGGGCATCGCTGGGATGATCTACAAATACATTGAGTACCAGGGGTATGTGCCTTTAACTTACAGTGGATTTTGATATGTACGAGGACATTGGATACTGGTCGAGAAGAGATCAGTTTGAGTTAATGTCTCACATCGGTGTCACTTCCTGTCTCTCTCACTGACAAACAATAACAGAGCAGAGAAGGAGTGGGGCGATGGTATCAGAGGACTGTCCCTTAGCGCCGCACGCTACGCCCTGCTGAGGCTGGAGGCCGGACCCCCGCACACCAAGAACTGGAGGTATACGGCTACACCTACGGGAGATGCTCAGAATGTCACAAACATATTTGAGGAACTAAGTGGCATATGGGAACATAGGTGTTTTCACATACGTGTGTCCAGTCACAAGAGGAGTCATTAACATTGTTTTATGACTGTACCTCATATGCTAGACAGTTTCATTCTGTCCTCCACAATCCATCCATTAAGTCCATACTGACACACACCAAATAACTTTCATCTGGTAGTTTGCAAACAAAACATTTCAAACAGTTTTTGGGGAGCAAGTGCCAAATGAAGTTTTTTCCTCATTTTTTAATTATCATTGTGTTTGCTGGGCAGCTCCAGTAGCATGACACCACAATACCGCAGTATAATAAGCAAAGACTTGAGTCGTTCAGAGGTCAAAAGGCATCTAGAGGTCCAGGAGGAAACTGTGATAAACTTACACATTAAGTGCACGTATTTGAACATGTAGTTGATTATGTCACTTAAATGCGATAGAAGCAGTAACATGTAACCCCGGCAGGTATTTTACGAAAAATAGTAGAATTGTATTTCCAGAAATATGAATGTGTAC
Organism: Platichthys flesus; assembly: GCF_949316205.1. Taxonomy (NCBI): domain Eukaryota; kingdom Metazoa; phylum Chordata; class Actinopteri; order Pleuronectiformes; family Pleuronectidae; genus Platichthys; species Platichthys flesus. The sequence goes on along the minus strand of NC_084945.1, from coordinate 21,175,185 downwards.
ACATTCATTACCTATATTCATTAGATGTTGTTAACGATAACACTAGCAGTAAACAATAAGTGTATGTGAATGAATGTGTAAACAAGCAGACAGAAACTCATCATTTCATCAGTTCCTCAATTGACAGTGACTTTATTTTGTTTGTCTTTTTTTGAATATCTTTGCATCTATGCTGCCACCACAGCATTTTTATATTCTGACTTAATTCTTTGCAAACATTTCATTGACCTGGTCCTTTGTCTCATGTTTACTGTCTGTGATCCACTCCTCACTCCTCTGCAGACCACAGCTGTTGGTGCTGCTGAAGCTGGATGAGGATCTCCATGTAAAATACCCCCGACTGCTCACCTTCGCCTCGCAGCTGAAGGCCGGAAAGGGTCTGACCATCGTGGGCTCTGTTGTCCAGGGCAACTTCCTGGACAGTTATGGGGAGATGCAGGCGGCTGAACAGGTAAAAACAAGAGAGGGGTGCTTTGCATGTGGTCAGCTCTCCTGCTGTCTCAGTCAAATTACTTGGTGCAGGAATTTTCATTTGAGATATTTAGGCAAATTAAATGTATTCTTCTTTTTGTGACAATTATTAAAAGATGCAGTCAGCTGCTATTCCCTGTTACCAAAGTGTCACTATAGTTAGATTTAACAAAGATGGAGAGCTGAGTTTAGAGTTAGATGTTGGACATTAAAAAGCATTAGGTGTATATTCTTCATAACTGTTAAATATGTCCACCTACGTCTTGTTTCGATCAGTCTAACCTCCTTTCTTGGCCAGGCTATAAAGAATATGATGGATATTGAACGGGTCAAGGGTTTCTGCCAAGTTGTGGTGGCATCCAAGGTGCGTGAGGGCATCGTGCACCTGATCCAGTCCTGTGGTCTCGGAGGCATGATGCACAACACTGTGGTGATGGGCTGGCCCTACCGCTGGAGGCAGAGTGAGGACCCTCGAGCCTGGAAAACCTTTATCAGTAAGTCTCACTGAAATACCATTGACATGATGAGTACTTGAATGACTAAATCTGCATTTGCAATATGGCCCTTTTTCCAAGCTCCTGCTCAATAATTACATACCCCAAATGAATCTCTGCAACTAAGGTTCTATATCAATAATCTTGATAATCCATATAGAGGTAACACTCGTTAGACTTCTGCAGAGGTGTAAGCATCTCTATTGTTGTTACGATGTCAGAGTAAATGAAGATGGAACATAACATAAGTGAAAGATTGTATTTCCAAAATCACCATGCAACTGAATTACCTCTTGTGAATATACTTTCTGGATGTGTCTCAAGTCTTGTGTTCCAACACTAGCCTGTTAAAAGCACATAAATAGTGTTCTACAATTAAGTGAACTCACTAAAGAATTTGATCTGAGACGCAGCATAAGTTTTCATGTATATGTTCCAGTATATAAAAACAATACTACTGTCTCTGCCATGTTCATCTCTATGTAGACACAGTCCGCTGCACCACAGCTGCCCACCTTGCTCTGATGGTGCCCAAAAATGTCTCTTTCTACCCGAGCAACCATGAGCGCTTCACGGACGGCAACATTGACGTGTGGTGGATCGTCCATGATGGCGGGATGCTAATGCTGCTGCCTTTCCTGCTAAAACAGCACAAAGTGAGTTGACAGTGTTTCCTGTCTATTTTGGAGTTTTCCCAATATAAAGGATTTTTACAAGTAGTTTGTTAAATGTTTGCTTGTTAAAGCATTAAAGCCTTTGTTGATTTTTATTTCAGATATAAATTGTGAATTTTAATTTATAAACTCAGATACTTTTTGATCAGTCTTTTATTTTTGTAATTTTGACCTTTCCATCTTGAAGAAATCAGCTTTTTTAAACGTATATTCTGCGTAAGTAATGTATTAAATACTGCAGATCTTACCAACATGGTTTGATTTTTTTTTTTTTTAAGGTTTGGAGGAAATGCATGATGCGCATCTTCACTGTGGCTCAGATGGACGACAACAGTATCCAGATGAAAAAAGATCTGGCCACGTTCCTTTACCAGCTGAGAATAGAGGCTGAGGTGGAGGTGGTGGAGATGGTGAGGGCTCCTCTTACATACCTGTACCCATTGCAGTAAAAGGGAAAATTATTTTGTATCTCTTTAGGACTTGTTTTTAACTTGGTTATAAAAAACATTATGTTGATTGAAAGACAAAATTTAGTTTCTTGTTGTTCACAGGATGCTACAAATGTTCTTGTGGTGTTCAAATATTTAAACCTGAATTTGTTTACTGGTGTTGCAACACCATCCATGTCAACGGTATGTTTCCGTTTTATTAACCACTGAAATTATGAATTCAGCACGACAGTGACATCTCGGCATACACGTACGAGCGAACATTAATGATGGAGCAGAGGTCCCAGATGTTGAGGCAGATGAGGTTGTCCAGTGCAGAGAGACAAAGAGAGGTGGGATTTATATGTAGTTTTATCTTGTTTTTTTTGTAATTTGTGAATATTACCTGCTCAGCATCTGTTATTGATATTAGTGTTGGTTACATACAGTGTATTGACAACCAATCCACATACTTCTCCCATCAACCTCTGCAGGCCCAGCTGATTAAAGACAGACACTCTCTAGTGCGAATGGGAAGTCTGTACTCAGATGAGGAGGAGGAGGTGGTGGAGGCTCCTCCAGAGAAGGTTCAGATGACGTGGACAAAGGAGAAGTGTGAAGCTGAGAGGAGGAACAGGAACAATGCCCCTGAGAATTTCAGAGAACTCATGAGCCTCAAACCGTGAGTTGCAGAACCTCTCGGCTCATTTTCCCGTTCACTTGTTGCTGGTTTTCTCAGTTCAACAAAGTGAGAGCTGGTTTAGACATAATGCAAAAAAGTTGACTCAGTCTCTCCCTCTTTCTGCACTCCAGGGATCAGTCCAATGTGCGACGAATGCACACAGCTGTGAAGCTCAATGAGGTGATAGTCAACAGGTCCCATGATGCTCGATTAGTGCTGCTCAACATGCCGGGGCCGCCACGAGACACGGACGGAGATGAGAACTGTATCCTTTGCCAATATGAAATGATTTATATAATACTTTTCTAGTCTCGATGACAACTCAAAGCTCTTTTCAGGTCAGTTTTGATATTCACTCATTCACACATCATTCACAAATGATTCAGTCACTAGCAGGACAGCTGAGAGGGGCAGGTTGGGTTCAGTATCTTGTCCAAGGACACTTCAGCAGGGGGAATGGGGAGACTGGGATCAAGCTGCCGACCTCCTGGTTAGTGGAATACCCTTTTGAACTCCTGAGCCACAGTTGTCCGAGGGTTGTGCGCAGTTTTGTAAAAGATGATGAGCTACAGTAGATGATAGTTTGTTTGGGTTTTACTTCCTTAACTGCTTCCTCAGATATGGAGTTTTTGGAGGTGTTGACCGAAGGCTTAGAGAGAGTGCTGCTGGTGAGAGGCGGAGGTCGGGAGGTCATCACTATCTACTCATGACCAACTAGGAGCGGCTGCACAGGGGGCGCAGACTCACAATACATCCCCCATCTGGACGCAAGGCAGTACACGCACAGCTGTCAGACAGATGTTGGTAGATGCATCGATTTGACTTTTTATCTGAAGTATGGACTTCTGAGTACATAAAAGTTTATTCTATTCTTGTAGAATATTGGGACACATCAGTTTCCAGACCTGTCCAATATGTTCACAGCTTCGCTGTCTTTTCATTAAATTAGTATTAGATTTTCCTATTTAGAGGTAACAAATACCTCTTTATATGTGAAAATGAACCTATATGATGATTTGGCAGATAACATAATCCTAGTACAATAGAGTAGACTTTCTTTAACACCTGTTTTAATAGTATTTTAGAATTTTATTTTTTAAACAACCTCTTGATTATTTTGGAAGCACATTTGTATTTATTTATTTATTTTTTATATAACTCCCCACCGAGGTAAAAGAAAATATTACTATAAATACAAATAAGATAATTCTCGAAATTGCTTATGTTGTGTTGGTGGCACAAAGTCCAGTTTGTAAAAGTGGATGGCAGAGATCATAAGCAAGTTTTAATTTATGACTTTTGTTCAAATATTTGTCCAAGGAATGTTTTCGTTACTGTTACATTTGAACTTCTTCTGCTGTACCTCTAAAGCTTATCTGCACATTACAAAGAAGGCAACATTTAAGTTATAGTCCTTTAGATTATCATGACGTCAAATCCATTTCTATACAATTTACTATTATTTTTCTGTAATTGCCACAATGCGTTCACATGCTGTAAATACCTATCTGTGTGGTAGGTTCAGCAGAGTTATCTTTTCTTCTATCTACAATTTCTCTACAAAGTTAGTTTGTGGGGTTGTTCTGTAAACAGATGTACCAGTTACTATTCTGTTGTAGCAGTATGTCTGACAAAGTACCAGCTTCAGCAGCATTGCATGTAGTATTAAATCACATGTTATGTTACCATAGTATCCATTGGTGTCACCTTATCAACCAGCACTGAAATCTGAAGGATTACAACTCTTAAGAAATCATGTTGTCAGATACATAAGATTATCAGACCACATTTTTGTGTTTTCTTGTCTTTTTATAGGAAGTAAAGTATGATCAGTATTCCGGACCAGCATTCAGAGTGAAAACTGTTTCAATTCAATAAACTGTGCAGGCCATAGACTGTATTTCAATATGGTCCACGCGTCTCCACTTTTTCCCACTGTCCAGAAATGAAGATAAAATATCTTGGATGTTATGGATATAGTTGCACTCCACCAACTGTGAGTTTGTTTCCGCCCACAGTCATAACATTTGAACCCCTTTTTATAGCATCAAATCACAAATTAATACCAAACTTTCTCGTGAACATTTTGTGTGGTAATAAAACCCTAAAAGAACTGACACCATCTTAGGGGGAAAAATGTTGACGTTTACTTTCACTTGTTTGTTAGGTCCATGTCCCATCCACTAACATAGATGAGGGGGGGTTTATGACTTACACTGCAGCCAGCCACCAGGTGGCGATCAAGAGGATTTGGCTTCAGTCATTTCATCCATCTTTAAATAAAGTCTATGGCACAACGTATATAACGGATAACTCATTACCAGGTGTGCAGTTATTAAAAACATTCAATACTAACAAGAATGCTCATGGTCTTGATAATTTAAACTTTTTTTCCTGAACAGCATAAGTGTAAAGCGGAATATCCCACATCACAATTCTTTGTATGACACTCATTTATGTTGGCAGAACTTTACAGAAGCAGAGAGTTTTCAGGTTTGAAGCACAATGACACTGGGACTTCACAGCTGTGTGGTTATCTGAAAGTCCTGCACAGGCTGTGGACGATGATAAAATATCAAAATGAGCTCAACAAGTTTCATCAACTTTGTTTCCAGTCCTCTGTTTATTATGAATCTTATAAAAGGCTGGGCATCACACTCTTTGAGAAACTTCTCATCTAAGTTAAAGATTTGGTTTTAAATATTTCTAAGTGCAATGAAAAAAGTGAGTCTGCTTGGCCAAACAACCGTCACTGAGATGCACACTGCCTTTTATGAAGGTGCATAATGTTACACTGCCCCTGTACTGCTTTGATGTAACCTTTAATACAATACCATTACAGCAATACATAATTTGTGTGATATTAATGTTATGATAATGAATCATTTTCCTTAACAGAACTGTTTACCCTCATTATTCCCAGCATAGTGACCCCACCTCCAGTCACAGAAGCTTTCACATGCAAAGACTAAAACAACTTATGCAAACAACTTTATAAATATTAAAGTTTCCTATATATCATAATTGTTCATAGAGATGGAAACACACATTCACCTAGAAATTAAAGACAGAAGTCAAATGACCTCCCAGATGGAGGAAAGTGCTAATGTTTTTTTATGTTGCACTGGTGGTAAGAATCTGATCCATCACCTTATCTTTGCAGACCTGTGGGGTGATGTGTCAGCCTCCAAATGGCTACAGAAAACTCAATGACCTCTAGTTATTCACACAGGATTAAATTTATCGCTTTAAAAGAAAGTCACTTTGGCAGAAGTGCATTTTTTAATTTTCAATCAATAAACCTGCTGGAAAGCAGCAGAACAGTAGCCAGGATCAGCAGATCTGCAGCTCCACGTTGGGCTCTGGAGGTGCGACCGGAGGGGAGATTGAAGGTGAGACTGGAGGGAGTTTGCTGTAATTTTCTAGCTAGCTTAAGGTTCAGTCTGCAGAGGTTCTCGACCCCCTTAGCAGGGATCTGGGTCTCACTGGGTAGGGTGACATTTAACTGATCACAGACCTGGAGGAAAATACAAATAGAGACAAGAGAGGGAGGTGACATTTGAAATGAGTCAACTTTTGAATTAGTCTGTGCCATAGAGAACTCTCGTAAACTGTAAAAAGCTATATTTTAATCTGTTGGATATGTTCATTATTATTCAGTCAATCTCAGGAGGAAAACAAGATTACTGTTAAATTGAAAAATGTTATTTTGGCCAACAGGGAGTTTTTTAGAAAGTGGCCGCAAACTCTATTTAAAGGTGGTGGTAACCCTTGTCAGAAAAAGTAGAATTACTGTCCTGGGTTTGTGCCTCTGACAAACTGCAGTTCCAGTCCCTGGTATAATGCATTCACAAAAATATGAGGTCACTGTGGCCTTTGAACTTGTACCAATGAAATCAAATCAGTACATTTTTTAGTCCGAGTGACAACTGGTCAAACAGTGAAGACATTTCTTTAAAGGAAACTTAAAACATCATGTTCTAGAGACTAACACAGTTAGGCCATTGAGATCTTTACCTTAAATTTCGATCACCAAATCTTATCAATTTATTGAATGAGTCCAAGTTTAAAATGATTCTCTTAAAATAACCTGAGGTTACAGTGACCTTGACCTTTGCCCTCCAAATTATAATCAGGTTGTCATTTAGTCCAAGTGAATGTTCGTCTCAGCTGTAATAAGATTCCTTCTGGGTTTTCCTATAATATCACATCCACAATGACATGACTTCTCCATGACCATGACCTTCGACCACAAAAATCAGTTCATCTTTAAACCCAAATTAATCTTTTTACTAAATTTAATTCTCTACTTGGATGTTCACAAGAACAAAAATGGGTCCTTGACCACAAAGATTTGATCAGTTCATGCTTCAGTACGACTTGATGTTTGAGCCAAATTTGAAATAAAATCCCTCAAAGTGAGATCACAAGAATAGGACAGATGGACAACCAGAACATAATGTGTGTGAAGGCATAATAAAATGAAGTCCAATATTTCAAACATATCCTTTACTCATTGTCTACAGCTAAACATTCGGGACATGACACTTCTTACCCTTCATTAATCAAGGAAAGCTTTATATTTGACAAGAGAATAAGTATAATAATATTCCAGCTCACCCACTCCACCTCCCTAAAAACTCGCAGGAAATTCCTTCTAAGGACATTAGCCAAATCGTTTTCTGTCCAGTTCCTCTGCAGCAGTTCCTGGATCAGGTGAGGATACTTCGACACATCATCTAGCCCCTGAGGAAACCTGCAAAAAAAACAAAAAAAACATTCACACATTTATTTAGCAAAAGGCATCACTAAAAACAAATCGTGTAGTTGTAGGTAAATACTAATTAAAAGTTACAACAAAACTTTAAGCCTTTTATTATTATTTGTTTTGTGACATTGCTTTTTGGAACTGATGATGTCTGCATGAAGGGAATTAAAAAAATTCAATGTCCATTGTTATACAGCAAATCTAGAGCAGCATCACTTTCTTTTTGCCTCTTCACACTCAACCATTATTGATTTCTAACATTTTCAGTCTGCTGATAGCTGAGATGGCCAAATTGTTGATATGAAGACAGGCTAGCCTGAGCACGGAATTGATCTGGTTCATGAACAACCTCTCAAACATGTCAGGAGAGTACGAGTGTACTTACCGTGCTTTTTGTTTTATCGTTACCCTGCAATCAGGTTTTAGAATACCTAGAGGCACTAAAACTAACTGACAATTTGCAATGGAGTATTTCTTACGTTGGAGCGCCTTCAAAGTCCGCCCCAAATCCGATCGACTCCGCTCCAATCACCTTCTTAATGTGATCAAAATGGTCTGTACAACACGTAACAAATGATCAATCAACTGAGAAACTCCAAATACCAGATTTACAGTTCAAAATAGAAACCTCACCTGCCACTTGAAAGACGTTAGCCTTGTCTTCGCAGGAAACAAAATTGGTGTGGAAATTCACCATGATCAACCCCCCATTCTGTTTCTGAAACACATACACAAGTCATAAAGATAATGATAAACTATGCATAAATACGTTTTCACACACAAGCAACCTACAATTCTATCTCATATGCCTTCATTAGCTGTGTTGGTAGATGAGGTTCAGATTTTGTGTGACTTATATCTATTTTACACACTCTAACTATGTTCTGAAGTAGTCACTGTTTAACTGTACACACACACACATCTGCAATAGTTGGAATAATGAGGAACATGTCCCTCTAGGAACAGGGAGGGCTGCTGTTAAACAAGGGAAATGCTGTTGCAACTTTTGTAAGGCTTGTGGTGGGAGGTTTGTTTGGACATTTGGTAAGTCGGGGTACCTTAACACATTTGCACACGCAGAGTCACTTGCATAGACACACTAGGGTTATTGGTTGGTATATTTTGAGAGCTGCTACTTAAGATAAGTTATTTAAGCATTTCGGTTGTTTTATCTTAGGAATGGATAATAGATAAGGTCGTGTTTTGAGGTCCTGCCACACACTTGTAAATAAACACATTTAGTCACTTACACTTTTTGACTTAGTCAACCATTTTGGTTGTCCTGTGTTTTTCTCAGTCTATAATAAAAGGACGTAACAATTTACCTCTTATAAAATATGATTACATCTAGCAGTGGTGTCATCGTGGTTGGTATTGTTTTCACCTTGTGTGAGTGTGTGTGTGTGTATGTGTGTGGGTGCGTGTAGTTACTCATCTTGTGGGGATTTAAAACTCCAGTGTGTAAGATTTAGGTTAAGGAACTATTGTTAGAAACTGAACATAAAATAACCCAATTGATATTTTCCCATTTTTCATCTAGATTGTATATTTTTGTTGGTTTCTTTACCCTACGATGAGCCCTTTATTTTAACATCTGGAGCAGGTCCTCTCTACGGAGGCCACCATGTTTTTTTACAGTGCCCTAGACTGGACAAACTAAACACTTTTTGAGTTTGAAGTCACGGAGACACAACACAAAGTGTGAGTGTGTGTTTAGAAGGAACTACTACAGAGGTGGTTTTGACTACTTTGGCATGTGTTTATATATTAGTAGCCAGATTTTGTCATCCCGTGATTCAGTGGCAAAACTGAGTATCCTTGTTATATCATAGTAATTGTATGTGTTCATGGAACGAAACATTCACAAATTGAAGAGTGTCGCGGCTGGTGTGATCACCTCCCAAGATGTTCCCCAATTCATATCCAGAATTTATATCCATATATTGGTTCTTAAACCTACAAATATACCCAGTTTATTTTCATCAATAATATTGTTATTTGCAAAAACACTTTAATGGTGTAAGTCTGATTGTCACGTTGATACATAAAACTCTACAGAGAAAACTGCACTGCATGTGCTTTGTCAGAGGGGTGAATAAAAGTGTAATTATATGAATGAAGAAAACGTAATCCGTGAGTTGATAAGCAGGCAAACTATTACTCAGTAAATTAGATTTCTCACCAGCTCGTGCAGCAGCCAGTCAGGAACATTGCGATGGCTACGACAGATGAAGTAGGAGGATGAATGGCTGAAAATAACAGGAGCCTTAGTGTGGTTCAGCACAGCCGAGGCCGTGTCCCAAGAAGTGTGGGAGATGTCCACTATCATCCCCAGTCTGTTCATCTCCTCCACCACAGCCTTGGAAAAACACATCCAAAAACCACTAAATCAACCAATCCCAGTATCATGGGAAGGAACACATGCACAGGCACAGAAAGACTCAGGCAGCAAGACAGGAATCAAGGAAGTCCTACAAGGAAGAGGCAACTGAAGAGGAAACACATTATAAAACTATCTATTCCAAAGAAGCAGTTTATAATGTGTGTTATCTCAAATAACATGGACGCGAAAAAGAAACCTCTGTTTGCTCATAACGAAATGACCAGGGCAAATTAACTGAACAATTTTTATATGCGTTTTAATGTTGATAACAGTGCAGATTGTGCCGATGTTTTAGAATCTGTGATTTGTGATTTAAATGTGGATAGGATTGTAATTGATCTGGAAACAGTCATTAAAACTTTTAAAACTATTCAGATTAAAAAGGCAACAGGTCCAGACGGCCTGTCAGCTTTTATTTTGAAATCTTTTGCCGAGGAACTGTCCCCGGTCTGGGTGAAACTATTCCAGTTTTCCATGGACACTTATATAGTGCCAAGACTATGGAAAAAATCTATTATACTACCCATACCTAAAAAGGTCAGTCCCCAGGAGGACAATGATTACCGGCCGGTGGCCATCACCTCAAATGTTTTTAAATCATTAGAGAAGATCATGATAGAGAAGCTTCGAACAGCTGTGCAACCAGCGCTTGATAAATATCAATTTGCCTACACCAAAAACCGCAGCACAGGTGATGCCATAGCGACTGTAATGCATCTTGTTCTGAAGCACCTAGAAAATCCAGCTGGATATGCTAGACTTCTTTTTGTTGATTTTAGTTCCGCTTTTAATCTCATTCAACCACACATTCTTTTGAAGAAATTAGTTCAGCTAAATGTCAATCCTTTCTTAATTCGGTGGTACTATTCTTTTTTATCGAATAGGCCACAGAAGGTTAAGTTTAACTCAGCTTTGTCTGATCTGGCTGAATGTAGCACTGGTGCCCCCCAGGGGTGTGTTAGTTCACCTTTTCTGTACACGTTGTATACCAACGACTGTGTCAGTTCTGAGCCAAATCAATTCACAGTAAAATTTTCTGATGACACTGTCATACTTAGCCTGCTCACCAAACATACTAATTTGAGTGTTCATCAACTTGCGGTTGACAAGTTTGTCAACTGGTGTGATGCCCACTCGCTGCTCATTAATACAACTAAAACTGTTGAGATGTTGTTGGATCCTAGATCAATGGGAGACCAGAGCCCTGTGGCTGTCCATGGCTAGGACATTGTGCAGGTCAAAACATTCAGGTACCTTGGTTTCCATGTTGACAGCGATTTGAGATGGGGCACACAGGTGGCCAATGTTTGTGCCAAAATTCACCAACGTCTCCATTTCCTACGTAGGCTCAGAGTATTTGGAGTTTGCAAAAATATTATGCTAATTTTTTATAGAGCAGCAATTGAGTCAATACTCCGCTATGGTATCACCAGCTGGTTTGGTAACCTATCTGTTAAATCTAGAGCTGAAATCTCAAGCCTTGTCAAAACTGCTGGCAAGATTATGGGAATAACACCCCCCTAAATCCACAGGACCTTTTTGAGCAGGCGACGATCAGACAGGCAAATGCCATTTTAACAGATAGTTCTCATGTGCTGAATAGTGAATATACTCTCCTGAACTCTGGAAGGAGATATAGGCTTCCCTTCTGCAGGCACAATCGATACAAACATTCCTTTGTGCCTGTATCAACCAAACTTCTCAACAGCAGGAAATGATTGCAATGTTTCTGTATATGTATACGAACATAGGCTATGTGTATATGGAAATGAATGTATTATGAGTCAAACTATGGACATACTGTATGTGAGTGAACAGATTAATGTATGCTTGAGGTTATGTGATGCTGATATGAATGTATATTTATGATTACAGTTAGAGTAGCGGTGTGGAAGCATGTGAATGCGTTCACGTCGGCTTGCTGCATGTGCAGGATTGTCTAGTGGTCTGTTTACTCCACCAGACTTTTAACTTGATGTTCTTTTTGTACTGTATGTGTTTTTATGTATGCAACATGTTCCCTGTCTTCACGACAAATTTCTCCCTGGTGGAGACCAATAAACTAACCTAACCTAAATAAGTACATGTCTAAGGACTTACCAGTCTAATTTGGGTCTATTAACGTTTGCATAGCATAAGCAGCATAAGCAAACTCTCACAATAACAAGGTCCAGTATGTTTAGCTGAGTCCATTACTGAGGTGTCTAAAAGCTTAACAATGACATAGTAATAATACATAAAGTAATAATGATAATTGGGGATACCATATAACAATAAACACACATCACACAGGTAAACAAATTCTAAAATGTTGAGTGGCTAGTTGTCAGCATTCATTGAATAACATTAACTGTCATGTTATTCAAAAGGTTTCTCATTATTTATACAACATCCATGTTAAATATTCAGTTATTTTATGTTCTGACTCAAACTCAAACAAGTTGACACTTGATCAATTACACAATTTTGCAGTTCATATGACTGAAGCTGGAGCTTACCTTCCCAAAGCTTGTCAGGCAGTTATCCAGACTTTGATAGAAAGTATACAAATTTGAAGATGTCTTTGCCCTGCATTGAACAATGTTTTTATTAAAACCAGAAATCATGACAATCAGAAGAAATGTTGGCATTTGAAGTTGTTTCGGTCTCTTTACAAATCCATGTCATTTTGCATTGCATTTGTAAAGAACTGCGTCTTAAACTCAATAGGGTTTCTTGTTTGATTTATGACAGAAACCATCTTGGAGAATTGATTTGAGATGCTTTGACATCACTTTTGGGGACCTGTAGTGTTCTCCATCTTAAAGTTGTATATTTTGTTTAAGTGGCTGCAATAGTCTAGTTTAACTATAATATTGAAATTAACTAATTCTCATTACCAAGGTGTATTGCAGTTATGTGTGATGGTCATGGAGCGGACACCAAGACGGTAAAACATCCGGAGAGTTGGCAGGCTGCTGTCGATGGAGTGTCCTCCCTCAATACTTATGAGACACGCTATCTTACGCCTCTTCTCAGCATTCTCCAGTTCTTTGGTGACAGACAACACGTTGTATGACATTAATGCCTCAGATAAAACCTAATATTCAATACAAGCCGGTGAAATGGGCAAAGAAGAACAAAGAATTCTAAATCTTTTGAAAATGTACCACTATTTTTTTTTAAGTTTGGATCTCTTGTAAGATAAACTGCAACATCTCATTGTTCACAAGTAATTACCTTTTCATTATGATCCCTATCATCTCCATTCCCTTTCTCAAATTATGGACTTAAGTAAGACATATGGGATCATATACATTTAAATTAAGGGCGGATACAAAAAAAAGTAACAAATGCATTGTAAATCATAATTAGATAATTGGTTGCAACTGACAGATTTTCTCCAAGACTTCTCTTCTGGACTCTGTGGTGTTTTTGGTGTTGTGCAATATCTTCGGTGGACGTGACCAGCTCAAGCTCCTGGTGCTCAGTGCACATGCGTCTGATCACATCTATTTGTTCCAGCGTCAGTCTCACGGCGTCCTTGTCTTGGGCCGGACAGAGCACAAAGGCTGCAAACATCTGAACAAGGACGAGAGAGAGAGAAAGAGACATTTGAGTTACTGACCTGACTGCCATTCTGAAACAGAAATCACTTGGCGCGATAATACCTGTGCCTGAACATGGCCTGCTTTGAGACGGGTGATGTCGATGGTCAGATAGCTGAGATTATGAAGGTCAATTTCACTCAGGCTGTTGTGGTAATGGGCCCTCAGCGAAGTAGCTATGTCATTATAACAAATGAGGGCACAAGAGAATTGGGGGGATCAGGATGGAAGCGCATTTTAATCGGAATTAAGACATTTATTTCCATGAATGTGAATCATGTGTGCAGACGGCATTAAGAAAGCTTTACGCGTCAATAAGAGGATATTTGGTCATCAATTGGTGTGCTCGGTCCATGATGGTCTCTGTGCCGTTTGCAGATATGAAACGGCACAGAGAGGAGAGAACCAACAGGTGCCTCATGGAGTGCATGGAAAAGCTTGTCACTGCTTTCCTAGAAGACATGGTCTGAGGACACACACACACACATACACGCGCACACACATTAGAGTGACTGCTAGAAACAACAGAGCATCTGAATACATGTTCTGAATCTGACTTGAAATACAATACACCCTAACTCTGATGAGATATTCAAATATTTTTGTTTATTCTCACAATTTATCAGGACAGAAACGCACAGAAATACAATAATTTCAATTTTTTTTAATGTTGAAGAAAATATCTTATACATCTAATAATAATAAAACAAATAATACAGTTTATAAAATAATTCAATTTCAAATAAAAATTACGATACACTTACACTACAGGTGTGATACCAGCTTCTTGTTGAGGAGGTTGTTTCTCACAGCTGTTTTTCCAGCTCAGCTTCTCATAAACTCATACGCAACTGACTGATGTGCTGCGTTCAAGGCGTGTCCCGAAAATATCCCTTTGGATCACGGGTTGAAGGTTAAAGCCCCAGACGGACTGGGGCGGGGCCTCAAAGTTTTATTTTAAGCAGTGACGTTAATTTCTTATGTGTATTGTCGGGTCACATAAACAGATCACCGATGTGAATCAACAACACTTGAGAACACAATCAAAACTTGAATTTATTTTGTTTGCTTACTTGCAACACGCAGTTTTGATGTATTCTGTTGCTTCCCACGGATTATGAAACGTACGAGGGAGAGAAGAACGCCGCACGGAGACGCTGATGGGCGCCACCTGCTGACCGCAGCTTTAGCCTAAAATGCTAAAAGGAGCAGACCTTTAGACACATTTACATTCAAGCCCCCGTGTGTGTGCTGCAAACTCAACAAAACCCCATCTGGTTGAACCTGGCCATCTCTAAGTCAAAAGAAAATGGTAAACATTTTGAATTGACAGTGCTTGTTTTACCCTCAAGCTAACCAAGCTATAGCTAGGTAACTTTTCTGCTTCCAGCCCTGTTTGGCTAAAGATGCCCTCCTCTCTGTAGAGCAGCCAGGGAGAATATACTGTTCAGAGATACAATACAGTTTGAAGCACGGAGGAGGTTTGGTTTGAAATGTTTGACTGGAGGGTAGAAGTAGGACTTTTTTAACAGCCGATACTTTCATCTAGGAAAAGCATATGTCTCACTAGTGACATTAATATTGCCTCTGTGAGAAACGGACATCTTTTAACGTGCATTTCTCGGTGCTTCACCTGTTTTATTGTGTTTTGACGATCTGTATCATCTGCTGGTTTGGTGTTGGCAGATGGAAGAACAGTCCCAACAGACAGTTAACTGATGGCAGTTACTTTAAGATGTATTTACAGGGACAGTCATGAAAAGAACTTGGGTCATTTTGGCTGATGAGAGGTGCTCTCCCACCTCCTCTATTGACCAAATGAAAAATGTCCTTTATTCCACAAGCTGTTAAGATTCTAAAATAAGAAAAATGTGGATGTCCAGCTGGTCTGGACCAAAGTCAACCTATGTCACGGCAGAGCTGCTTGAAGGCACGATGGACGTGTGAGTGTAAGTATTGGCCATGTCTGTTGATGTTTATGATTGTGATGTGATAATTGCTGTTTGCCTATGGGTACAAATAAAGAATATCTGTTTGAGTTTACCACCAAGCAATTTATTTGATATTGAATCGATATGCACAATACATGCAGCCTGAAATATAAACGGCTGCATTGAGATCAGCCATCGTTGTTTACTCTTGCCTTTACGTGCCAAAATATCTTCTCTGAAATGCACTAGTCTCCATTGTTCCACAAATTCGCTGAAGAGGAAGAATGGCAAATATAGCTATTTCACACAGTCAGACTTTGATGAGTTGATTTCACAATAATTCCTTAACCAAAAAATGCACATTCTCATGCTCAAATATATACAGGGGAAATTTGCTTGCCAGGAGCCGGTGGTCTGTCCCTGCACAGAACTTCAGCTGCTGCACGAATCTCCAAGAAAAGTTTGACATTTTGATCACACAACACAACGGGGCAGGAGGTAAGAGAGCATTTATCTATAATAGTTATCTGATACTGATTATTGTGAAGCCTCCCAAATGCCAGCCGTGGCTCCAGCAGCTTTAAATTCTCCCATTAGTCTGTGAGAAACAGCTACTGATCTACAAATGGCAACCAAACACTGACAAGTCTGGACAGTATTTCGGGCATTAAGTTCCGGAGGAAGTCTCTTAATAGTTTCCATAGAGCAGTAGTGGGAATGTTGAATGCATTAGCTGTTAATGTGTTCGATAATTGTTTGTTTTGCCTGAGTAGTACTTTGGTTTTCTTTGGAAAGAGGCTGCAGCGCATACAAGCTGTGTTCAAGGAATGCCTTGTAACAAATTTTACAACTATGTTGAATTCAGGACTGTATGCGATGGAACACAAGGATGTGGCCTGTGGTAATTCATCACATGTGCTGCAAACTGTTACTTTTACATGCTGCATAGTATCCTTGGAATGATGTACAGGGTGGACACGTTGGAAAGATGACCAATTTCATTACTATTTGGTAACTGTTAACTCCAACAAAACCACCACTCGATATGAGATGAAACATCATTAATTTGAGATATAACTGGCACTCAGTTGTCGGCATAACACTGCCAAGGCCCAATAACAGTCACCTTAAATCCAAATCCAGCCACACCAAATTGTACACACTCATAGATATCAGTCCTCAGAATGTAATTACTCTTTTTTTTTCATCAAAATCCACAAATGACTAACAAAACAAATGCAGAGCCTAAAACATCACTTGTTGTTCCACAGAACCTTCTATCTCTCTCTCTGTGTCTGATCAAGAGGAGTAGATCATTTCAGGGATCCCTCACCTGGAGCAAACCCTTGTTTTCAACTTTGCTTTAAGAAGAATCATTCCCCAAAAAGATGCATCTGGTTTGGTGAACTCTATCTTATAGGCTGGTCTGAACACAGCGGTCCAGGACCCATAAAACAGCATCTGCTTTAATCTTCTTTCGAACTTGAAATGTGCGCGTGCTTAATGAATCCAGGCTGGATTGTGCAAATGTGAATGAGTGTGGTGTTGATGGGGAGCATCAGGGTGCCACACATGCATTTCAATTAATTTCAGTGGGAAGATGCGGAGCCTGATTCTCTGGTCCACCCACTGAGACTTGGCCTCGGAGTCTGTAATGAGGAGAGTGATTCGGCTGTGATTGGAGCACCCTACTGCTTCAATGGAGTAATCACAACTGTGTTGATATTACTCTACCAGTCCTCCCACTGCGCGGAGTGGACCCCCAGCTGACACTGTTTGAATTCAAATTAACCAAATCATTTAGTTATATTGTCGACCTTGACGCGGATTGTGACTAGCAATACAAGAGATACAAATCTGTCACGTTAAACTGTGTCTTTAGACTTTGATGAAGAAGCTTCAGCCAAAATCTCTCTGAAGCTGGCGGCTGTAGCTGTGTTAAAAAATATGGTGTAAAGCAAAGGTGCAGGGGTAAGGTCACTATTCAGTAAACGACTTTATTAAAGGATATCTATATAATGTTTTCTTTGGAATCCCAAATAGAACATTGATACCCCCGGAGAGAAGCACTGTGAATCACCCTGAGAGAAAAAAAAGGAATAGGAAATGCGTCTGATCTCAGAGGATTTTTGCCCGGTACTAGTACCAATTATATAGTTTTTGGAACGTTTAACTACACCAACTTATAGTTAATACAAAGTGCATTTTTAATTACTGCAGACAGTCATGGGGAAATCTGTCTTTCAAACAGACACAGAAAGTCATTGTTATTCTTTAATTTTAATGCTGATATAATTAAAAACAGAAATTAAATAGCAGTCTATTCCATTTTATTATAGTTGTGCCGTGGAGAAGTTACTGGAGCAGAATAATTTTTCTCCACCTGCCATGTAGCAATATATTTGTGCTTACACGGCTTAACTTCAAAAAGAAAATCAATTCAGCTGTATCTCTTATGAATTATGTTTTTTGGATGATTGCAGTTTGCTGGGGGAGATGTTACAAACCTGTACAAAAAGAAATAGTTGTAGACAGTAGATTGGTTGTCCAGTTTTAAATCAGCACATCACCCCTTTGGTATAGGTTATGGCAGCAAAACAACTTGGTGAGGGATGTTGTGGTGGTTAGAATAATAAACACTCGGTTACAGTGTAGTACGGTCATGGATCATTCTGATTAAATCAGTTATAACATCAGGAAGAATTAAAACCTACATGTGACTTATTGGACCCTATATCAAAGAAAACTTATTGAAAATTTTAAATATACTTTGAGCATAACAGTTTGAATAATAAAAGCATTAGTCTTATTTTAGATGTCTGGGAAATTTTGGTGGTGAGCGTCCTCAGGGAAACAAAAACTATTCAGTTGCTGCACCTTTTAAACATCTGTGGCATTTACAGTGCTACAGTGTTAATTATCCAAAGCTTTTCGACAGAAGGCTTTTTTAAATATTGCTGTTTCAAGTGTGAGATGCTTACGAAAATCAGTGTGCTTTCTTTATAAAGATTGCATTGATCACATTACAAAGGTGGATCCAATGACACAAATTACAGCTCAAGGTAGAAGATGTTCATCACTCAGTGCTGATTAGATCATGACCAAGAATGATAATATGCAACACAGAAGCGCTGCAGTGCACATAACACTTACCTATACATTTTCATTTGTATTCTGTAGCAGTTAAGTAATTATATTTAACACATGCATTTCCCCCATGCCGGATTTTTCATGAAGGGTCGGAGGACGAAAGCGGACCCAGGGTTTATTCATTTCCAGCTCACCATTATAGCGTTTATCTTCATGTTTCCCTCAAGGCTGAAGTGTCCTGCCTCTGCCGTTTTATAAGATAATAATGAAACAAAGCGAAGAGCATATTTACCGGAGCAGACCTGTATGTGTCAGCGGTGTGTGTGCATGGGTAGTGTTTCCATTTTTACTTATTTCACAAGTCTTGCCTTTTCCCATTTCCCTTATCCCTTTCTAAAAGAGAGTCTATCACCAGGTTTGCTTCTCAAAATACTGGCACCCTTTTTATAAGCTTACTGAGTCTGAGTCGCTGTCATGTGGAGGTGGGAATGTTAATATAGCGTAGAATTTAGGATTTTTACTTGTTGGAATTAAAATAGAGGAGCTGCAGTAAGACTTCGTTTTAAACAAGCAAAGTAAAGCATGGCTGACAGCTGCTATTTACTTGTTGTAAAGTCAGTTTTATTTTTAAAACAGTAACTTCATCAGATAATGGTGGTCTTATCTTCGACTCCATAGTCACTAGGGCTATAAATGTCTGTCGAATTTATACCTGCAATAGCAACTATCTAACTGACGTATGTTTTCACGTTTGACTTTGAGCCTATTTGTCCACCAGAGGGCAGCAACAGTCAGAACAAATCCTTGTTGGTTTCCATCATGGTTATAAGGCCTGGCCTCATATGAAAATTAGAAAATTTATCAAAAACTTGCATAATATGAAAAACTATCAGATGCACGCTTGTAACTCAACACATAAAAGAATGCACAAACAATTCAAAGAGGTTAAGAGAAAAAGTGTCCTTTACATTCTCACAACATGACGCTGCTACAATATATTCATGTTGCCATCATTTGAGTCAGATTTTTCTTTTTTAAGATGGTGTTTTATTTAGGGTCAATTCAGTGTGGCTTCATTTTCTATCAGGGCTTGTGAAAGACCGCTGAAACCATTTTAGTCTCCGAACTTCTCATTTCTTTTGCCCTGGATTCTGGCAGCCATGTAGTCAGTGTTCATTATCTGCTCTTACAGCTTTGACTTTAGCACAGCAATTACATCCTCAGCTGCGCTGATTAATCCAACATGGAGGCATTTCACAAAATGGTTTTGAAAAGACATTTCCAGACACTTAGCAGGGAGTAGCTGTGGCACGGCTTGTTTATGCAGATAGACCACAGCCAGTCATATTGCAATAAGATGTTTTCAATGGCTGCATAAGTGGTCTCTTAACTTTTAGTGTACACTGTGCAGGAAACAATACTGTTTGGAAAACAATTTATGAATCTATTTTAAACAAAGGTCTGCCAAACTTCATGCTCTAGGGGTTATATATATTTCTCTATTGTTGAACATATTTCCTCTGTGGACATTCGTTAATATGCCTCGAAGCTTTCTGCTTTACTGCCTAACCTTCCATTCTCTCGCAGCAATCACACAATCAATCACTGTCCCATTACTTGACAAGGCAGACAAAGAGATTGTATGAGTGAGAAAAACCTTTTGGCCTGTCTTGACAAGCAAGAGGAATGTTGACTTCAGAGGCTAACACGGGCAGAAAACATAGGCCCAGTAAATATTCAATTTAAAGGATTCCCAGATAAGGCGAGTTGAAAAATTGAGGCAGCACCCATTCTTCTAGATAAGAGAAGACGGAACCATCTGGAGGCTGGGAGATAGCGAACTCCCACGCCATCACAGAGACCTCACTCTCATCTGCTGCAGCAGCAGAGAAGGGGAAAAAAAGAGTGCCAACACTTTCTTTATGTTAACTTCAAAATGAATTTATTCACAGTCAGTGCATGCAGTTATTGGCTTTGGTAAACAGAAGGTTACTGTTGTGTCTGCCATGACAGATAACTGAGATTGGTCAGTGTTAATATAATGCTGTTTTCCCTTTTAGAGAAAATATTTATATTTGAATTAGTATTTTTTAAGAATTAAGAAAGAAAAGTAAATACATTTTTATTCTACCTTGTGCCGAAAACTTAAATATGCTGCATCAATTTTTTACAACAAAAAACAAGATCACTGTTGTCTAACCAAAATACACCCACAAAATGTATATGTGACCCAGATAATGGTAAATCGGTAATTTAAGCTGCTACTTCTGTTTCACGGAAAGAGAACATGCGTTTGAACACGTTTGTGCACTCAGTTTATATATGCTGCGCTTATAGTAGTGCTTTAGGATAGTATATTTTAGGCCTAGGTTTGTATCCCCTACAATTCCACCTTTTCTGCATCTTTAAAAACAAATGTCACTGGCATAATGGATTCTCAACTTCTGAATAACCTTGTCCCCGTTCTTATAATGCACTTGGACTCTTCTCCCATGCTTTTTTGTGCCAGCCACATTGGATTTAGCTCCAGGATAATGCATTTGCCAGTACGCTTTATCTATTCTCTCAGTCAGGTACGCTATACTGTTATCCCTAATTACCCCCACTACATTTTACACTTGGCCCAAAATTCCTAATGCTTGATAACAGATGCGGGTCGATTTAAAATTTACTTATAGCAGCATTATCTTTTTGACCTGCATCGTGGACCGACTGTCCCACAGGCTCTTGGGTGAAAGCTGTTAACTCTGTGATAACAACGACCTGAAGTGATAACCTTCCAGCAGTCTCGAGGACAGAGTTTGCCACATATGTGCTGTATTGCAGTGGCAGCATTTCTTATTCAACCTTGGGTGCTCTGCTGTGCTCTGATTCATTTAATGGGATTGAGAGGGAGGTTAATCACAATGTCTGCCATAGACGGGTAAAGTGCTGGCTGACCACTATATGAAATATTACCATTTGTATTTTCTTTGAAAGAATATGAACAGAAATGCCACAAGTGAATTGTCCTTTTTTCTCTATAAGCTGTAATAGAATTGTCTCCCCTGTTAGGAGTCACTTTGATTAATTTACTTTTGGAGGCAGATATCTGCAATTGCAGATTTTCATTAAGATCAACACTAAAAGCTTCAGACAAGGTTCCACTTGTCTAAGTTATTATCCCCAGAAGACATGGTTGATTAAGTGGAAGGTTCTCAAGTATTTGGATATATCTACAGAGAGGTTTATATTTTTGTCTTGTTTTAGGGGAAATTTCAAGAAATATATGCAAAAATCTTTAATCAATAAAATTCAATATGTGCCTGGTTTTTTTCCCCCACTGCTGCATTCTGCTCGGCGTTTGATCCAATTGCCATCCATGTCTGCAGCATCCAGTTAAGCTGTAGCCATTACTCAGAGATACCTTTAGTTGCAACTAAAATGGTATCCAAAGGGTGTTTAAAAGACAGGAGGCATTGTATATAGAAATGCCTCCTTAATTTATTATCAAATATAAATGTTTGGTGTTGCCGTAAAACTTGGTTCTTCTAAGATGACACGGTTCAGAATATTATGTTTCCTGAAACAAATGGCAGAAGTATATAACGGAAGAGGTAGACTAAACTATACAATAGATGTGATGGCTGGGTAGACCTATAGGCTGTGTGTAGCACGTTGTCTTGATTTTATATTTGCAGGAACTCTGTAGTGTGAAGCTCTGTCAAGCCTAGTATTAATCCTTTTCTCCACTGTGTGTGTGATGTTATGTTGTTATCTTAATGATTATCTGTGCTTGTATTTCTGCTCTAGGCATTTCTGTCAGGCGGGGTTGGTTTAGGAGCTGTGCCTTATCAACAGCTTTGTCATTAAATCTGCTTTTGCTACAGACAAATTTCACTGCCGTTATTCTTATCAAAAGATCAGCACACTTTGATTTTCTGTTCAATCAGAGCTTTTCAAATTCATAATGTTGAAGAAAGACGGAATGGAATACAAAACAAAGTTTCCTTTGGAAAAAACAATTTAATTTTTTTTTCTTGAGAGCTAATAGTCAGACAAATAAAATTGGTATGTTTTGCATTTTCCAAATAACCAATGGCTTCAATCTGCTTTTACTTTATTTTCTTGGTTCTAGCTTGTGTATTTTCAAAGATCACACTTAAGTGCATGGAGGAATAGAGATGATTGTAACGTGATGTTACTAAATGATTTGGTCCACAGGCCAAAGACAGTTAACTGCAACATGGAGCCTGTGGAATTCATGGCTCTTTCTTTAGTTTGTGTGAAATGGGATATGAATCTGTTAAAGATTTTACAGCATGATAGCACTCATCATCACCATTTGTGGCTTTGATAGATTCTTTTGGACGTGCCGATAAAGACATCCCTTAATGCTGTATGTACAGAGGCAAGCTTTTACGTCCCAGTCAAACTGACCTCTGGAGGCTGGAATTGGTACTCAGTTCTTCTGAAAAAGCACTGTTCTGTCTGAGTGAATGTCCTGATTGTCTCAGCATTGTGCTTGAGTGGAGGGCAGCTCCAAATGAACTCCTCTGATTCAATCCGCTCCACTGTTTGACATCCGTTCAGCCAGTCAGTGAGGAGGGAGAACTGAGACCCCTTCCCCCAAACACATTCTCTTACAGTGAGTGAAACTGCTGTATGGCAAAGGTCCAAGAGGTCTCTTGCATGCTGTCTGTGAAGAAGATTCGACAGCCTCTTTTTCCTCCCACAATGCAGTGAGGTTCTCCGGAGGTTGATAGCCTGGTTCCTGGGGATCCAGCGGGTCTTTGGAAAGAAGAATGCTGATGGAAGGCACAGTCCTGTGCACCGTCATCTCAGATGCCCCCCCTTCAGAACTCTCCCACACCTCTTTGACCACCTTGTAGCGGAGTTTAGTCAGTTGCTGCAGAGAGCCCACTTTTCGTTTCATGATCTCAGCACAGGTGATGGTCTTTGTGACCGCACGGCCCGACCCAGTGAAGACCACCTGCCTCAGTCCACCACCACTTAAACAATTCTCTCCCTGTATGCGGGCCATTGCAAATCCCATTAAGTTGCGTATTTTACTTCCCTCCTTCACACGCATCTCCAGCACCCCTGAAGCCAATCCCGGGAAGGGACAGGGACTATCCTCCTCAGTTCGGCGGACTTTCTTGAACCCCTCCTGCCCAAGTTTTAGTGCTGGAGGAGGGACTAGTAGTGGTGCTTGCTTCAGCGGGCTGGAAATATTGACCACTGCTGGCTGCCCAGCATTTCTGCAACTTTGACCCTGGTAGAAGGGGCACATCCCCGAGGTCACCCCATTTTCCATTTGTATCTGTCTGCTCACCTCAAGTTCTGGGTTGGGCCTGACGGTGTCTCTGGTCAGGTACTGGTTCTGGCCAGTGACCACTCCACACCCTGTGAACATTTCTACTGTCCTTAATGCTCTACTGCAGTGTAAGTCAAGACGCACACTTGGAAACAGCTCAACATAATTTTCTTGTGTATGTGGCACTTCTCTCTCCCTCCAGTCAATAGCTTTAAAGTTTCAAGACTTCACATAAGAAATATTACCCGCTCCCGAGAGCACTATCAATGAAGTCTTTAATGCTTCCTCTCAGAAGGAGCTGGAGAAATAAGATAAACGCCTGGCTGGTGAATTAAGAGCACTGTCGGGACCATTCAAGATGTTCTTTAAAGAGTATCTCAATTTCATACCACAAATTACTGTATGTAAAGTGCTCAGGAGAGGCAAAGATTTTTTTTTTAAATTACTCCTCTTTCCTTCGTTTGTATGTATTTCATATGGTGCTTTCAATCTCAATAGCTGCAAAAGATATGGAGTACTTTGTTGATTTTTCTTTAACAAAACTTTTCTACAGAGAAGCTCAAATCAAAACCTGTTTCTTTGCGTTCCAGTCCAGCGTTGTTGATTTTGATCTGCTGATCATGTTGCTTTCAAGTCAAAATTGACCTCTTGGATGTCCAGCTGTTAGGTTCCACCTCCTATTTTGGACTCCTAGATGTTTTACTCAAGCTTGAGTAGGTTTCCGTCTCCTCTCCTCCTCTCCGCTCATCCTGGCATCCACTGAAGTTGAGGTCAGGTTTGCATGGAGGTCGGCACCTGTTTTTTCCTCCCTGGTGCTCTGTCTTGTCTCCAGTGATGCTCTGGAAAGTCTGTTCTGTTCCCCACAAAGAGACATAAGGGACAGGAGCTGCCTCACAAATGCTCACAGGAGGAGTGTCTGTGTGGTTGAGGGGGAGCATGAGGGAAAGGGGAGACAGCCCTCTTAAAGGCGCAGGTCTTTTCATCTTTTAGATGAACACCCTCCCCTCCACAACTGAAGCCTGTCATCTTAGGAAAAGAGGAGGCTCGGGCTACTGTGTTCCTTTAAAACCTAGAACATAGATCCCGGGCAACTTTGTTAATCTCTTTAGAGGACGTTCCGGTGTTCAATGTACATGACTGATTAAACCTGAGTTTTGAAATAGAGACTCAGTCAACCCTTAAAATTCATTTTCAGCAACGAAACAATGAATTGAATTAGCTGAGTTATAATTGAAGACATCCTTCAAAGAGCCTCTGAAAGTCAGCAGCATTAAATTGCACTGTACTTAGCCTTTATCCTATTAGATGTTTGTGACCATTACATTTACATAATGCAGCATTAATAGCTTCATTGTTGAGGCAATCAAGTGGCGCGGTAAGAATGCCTGTCTCTTAACGCCTGGGTTGTTATATTGTCGAGGCTGTAGAGCCCTTGTGACCAAGGACACAAGGAGCACAAAAAGCATAGAGGCATGACCTACATGTTCAAGTTGCTGTATTAATAGTGACTGTCTTTATTAGTCTGTCGCATCTCTGCAGGTGAGGAAATGGGGCTGAAAGGTGGGGTAATAAGTATCTTAATGGGCTTTCCATCACCAGTTGAGGGCGCTGGCTTGCTACCTTCTGCGCCAAGTCTGGACCAGACAGCTGTAGCATCGCCCCGTTCAGTCCGGTCTCCTGGCCGACAGGTGGATTTGTTTTTGTGTGTGACTGACAGATGGGAGAATAGGTAAAGACAACCCACTGAGGCTGAACCTATGAGGCCAAGAGAGAGGCAGACAAGTTCTAACTACTCTCTGCACAGTATATCCCATGATGCACAGCAGTACACAGTCAGTATAAACTCATTGTGGTTCGGCTCAGTCCTTAAACTGAGGTTAATTCACAGTGGCATGTGTATTATATTGGATCCCTATGGTAATAAAAGAAAAAATAAGGAAAACCTCCTCCAACCCATCTCCAACTAGGAAAATGGAAACTGGATTTGAATGTTTTTTATCAGCAGAGTTTGAATGGGAATCATCATTGAAGAATCAATATGCTGATTGAATACATGGAATGATTCACTTTTATTTATTTATTTTATTTGTATGTATATGGTGGCAGAACTATTTATCTCTGGAGCCATTCGAGATGCTGCAGGAGGCGTAGTAAGATATATCTTTGTTTTGCTTGCTTTTTTGTTACAAGCTAGAAAGAAGACAGAAGACAGGGAAGACGGGGGAAGAAGGAGGGTCTGTAGTGCTCAACACCAAAGTGATCATTCTGTTGTTTGGGAGAAATTACCCTCATCAGTCATACAGAGATGCACAGCTGCCTAAGGGGATCTGGTAATGCTACTGCATAATAAACTGTGTTTGTGTGTGTGCACAGCACACATTTTTGTGTTTGGAGTAAGTGAGAGAGGAGGTTAGAAAGTAATGCAAGAGGGCAGTGGGTAAAAGAAGTCCGATTTAACCACAGAGAGGTTAGAAATTAATGAGAAAAACCACTTTGCAATCATCCCTATGTCGGCACATCATTCATTGATCCTTAGTGTAACCTCAGATACCTGTGTTCTGGTAAAGATGTGATAGATCAAGCAATTCAAATGAGCCGAAAATGCAGGATTCTGAGCAAGGTGGTTTCAGACACATATTTACAACATTTTGTGTCTCCATCAAAGAGAGAAGTATTCTCCAGATAGCCAAATAGAACCATCATGAGTGTGCTGAAGTGCTGTGTATTGACTTTTTGAACAGAGCTCTTTTTTCCTTTAAGTGGCTTCATTTAATGATGGGTAGAGGAGGTGGTGATCACGCTTGGTCACTCACTCCTTTACTCCTCCTCCGCAGAGTTGGCCTATGCTCCCGTAGCTCTCTAAGCACTTACTCCTCACTTTATCTGACCTTTGCTGGCATCTGTGACAATCTAGGCATTCTTTCATGCAAGCTTAATTCCCCTGCTTCATTCAACCGTCACCCTCAGCTTTCTCCCCTGGCCACCATGATTTAAGTGAAGAAAAAGCATTCCCAAACACTGTCAAATAGTAGTGGTTGTGTCTCGCTCTTCACACTCTTTGCTGTGTAGTTCAAATGTCTGAAGTGGTTGCTGTGAATTGTAGGGCTGTCCCTCTGTCGTTTGTTGCAGCACTGCAGAGTCTAGTCGAAGAGGGGCTTGTTTTGCAGTTGTCAGGGCTGTACATGAGCGCGGTGCCTCACTGTGACAGCCGGTTGCTCACTTTACGTTAACCGCAAGTGTTTTCACGGTCATCAACCAATGGTGGCCTGGAGGCTGTCATTTTGCTCTGTGTGGAGCTCGCCTGCGGCTTGGTTCTGCCCCACAAACTCACAGCCGGCCCTGGTGGGGGGACAGTGCAACTCGCACACATGCATATGAAGACACACACGCCCACTGGATGGGCACACACACACAAAAATACATACACACACGCACTTGCACACACACACACAAAAAAACTATATGCTCAGCATAAGGCAGGCTGTTGGAGCAATTACAGAAACATGGCAGAACACGATGAAGCAGGCCCTACTATCAGAAGGGAAATAGAGTGAGCAGAGGAAAAATGATGACGCCATTAATAACAGGGAGGCTCAGAGGCTCGCAGGGAGGTGGGGGTGGATGACCCTCTCTGTGATTTCCCTGTGACAGCACTTTGAGGTGCAAATCGTTGTGTTTGTATTAGATTTTTTGGGGGAGTTTAAATGGGCATGTTTTTGCTTCAAAGGCAGAAAAATAATAAAAAAAATAAAACCATGGTAGTGAAATATACCAAATGATGCATCAAGTGATGTTTTCTGTCACTCAGGCATCCATTATTTCAGTAGCCTCAATGACAGGTCAGACCTCCTTATTCTTATTTTTTGCAACCCTGTCTCAAGCTATTCATACACTTTTCCTCTCCAGCAGCTGCTTTCCCCCATGGCACTGCAATGCAGATATGTCTCGCACAGTGGCAGGACACTTTGAAGACGCTTGTGATAGAAGAATATAAGAGAGAGGAGGGAAGGGCATGAAAGACATGGAACCAAAGGTGGTAGACAGAACTTATGAGAATATGTGTTACACTACCAGAAATGAGGTTGGGTGATGTCTACTGAAACAGGATATGATGATATGTATAGTTAACTATTGCAGTGGGCGATAAGAATGAGACTATGGGAACCCGTCAGCTGCAACCAACCCTTGCATCTGCTCCTTGGCCAACCAGTGTATCTTGAACTGCAC
Source organism: Platichthys flesus (assembly GCF_949316205.1). Lineage (NCBI taxonomy): Eukaryota > Metazoa > Chordata > Actinopteri > Pleuronectiformes > Pleuronectidae > Platichthys > Platichthys flesus. Next base: position 21,147,154 of record NC_084945.1, on the reverse strand, counting down.
CTGAATACTCCCTTACCAAAGGCCGTAATTCTTGTCATCTACTGTCTAGCTAGCTTACCCTTTCTCTTCAAAGATCAGTCAGCTATAGTCAGCTATTTTTACCTCATTACTGTCGAAGGTTATAGTAACAAACATGCTTGTGGTGTTTCTTCATCTAAATTAAACTTTGTTGTTGTCAAAGTTTTCAACATTCTTTTGTATCACGTTAGTAATGGTATCCTCAAAACTGAGCTGTCATTGCCATTGGGCTGCCCAATATATCGAAAATGTATCTTTAGCGTGATATCAACGTGCCTATCGCAAAACATGGCAAAAACTGAGTTAAATGGTGTTCCATGTCCTTGCTGCCCTAGAAGATACATTAAAGATATTGAGATCATTGATGTTCTTTTGTCAATTAATCTCTCTCATGATCGAGAATTTCTCTCTCTCTCTCTCTCTCTCTCAATAACACCTACTCACAGACACACAGTGTGATCGGACACAGGTAAACTCAGTCAAAACAACAGACTTGGTAAACTTAGTCATTGTATTGGGGCAGTGCTTCGTTTGGTTTGGAAATCAACTTTTCACTGTCCAAACATGTCAGACACAACCGGGCTGTGTGCATTCTCATGGCTGCGGAGCTGTCAGTGGTCTGTGCGTCAGTAGCCAGGGACTGTTTATGTTATTTGATAGCAACTCACATCATCATCATCTCATGTTTTCCTAAAATCATGTAGCCTTAATTGCTATGTAACTCACAGACCATAGTTCTATCCATGACTATAAGTATTTTTTATAAAATATGGTGTGACATTAACTGGCTACAGCTGTGTTATTTCAATGTGTCAAATACACATATTTCTCAATCAACAGTTAATGTAAATGAAGTATATAATCAGACTCTTTAGTCAGATATTCCATATTCCATATTTGTTTGTGTATGTGTGGTAGGGGTTAGGTTGCACTGCTGCTGGAGTGAGATGGGATGGGCAACATCATGACTATCGGCCAATAGGAAGTTTCTGCACTTGGAAACCCGAGCATTAAAATGTAAAAAGCTGAAGCATATGGCAGACAAAGAAAAACATGGCAACTCTTGATTTATGTGACCTGTCAAAGAAAGTGATGTATTTAGCGTCATCAACTAAGCATCTTTACAAAGCTATCACACCAGCCAACACATGTTTTGATGGCTTTGGAGTAGCACCATGATATTTAAAGGGGACATATTATGCCCATTTTACCACAGTTGATATGGTTCCTTGGGGTCTTAATGAAATGTCTGTAACATTTTTTGGTAAAAATACCACAAGGATCCTTTAAAACAGCACCCTTTTTACCTTGTCTAAAGATCGACCTGTTTTGAGGCCCCCGCCCCCCTCTCATCCCTCCCCCCTCTCATGGAGGTGTAGGACATAACGTTTTTTTATCTCCATTAATTAGCCTGTGTGTTTGAATGTGTTCTCACTACAGAATGCATTCAACATCTATAGGGCAGATTATGGGCCTATATGTCTAAGAGGAATAGAGCAGTAAGTTTTGTTTTTTTTATGCATGAGATATCAGTCATTTCTGCAATACAAATATGACTGAGGAATAAAATACATAAATTACTCTTCCCTCTAGATTACTTTGCTAACTGCTCATCTTACACGTATCAATTGTTGACATGTTACATATCAAACATTAAAAGCACACAAATGTTTCTATACACTTTTATTGTCAGAAAGATTGCTAGAAAGAATGCCAGAGCTTCTTAAACATAATTATTAAATGTACTGGCTGGGAAAGAGGTAATAAATACAAAAAAAAATAAGTACAATAAAAACATTGATTAAAAAATTACACTTTGTGCCATCAGTAGCCATACTGTAAACAAAGGAACACTTTATATTTGTGTGTCACCTTTTATTCTCTAAATACAATGTAAACTTTGCTCAGCCGTTACAGGTATTTGGCGTACAGAAGCTTTGTTAGCTGGTGTTGAGGCCATCTGGGCCGGAGAATCAGGGTGGTCCTGCCCCACTGCGTGGTGCTCCAGATACGCAGAGTGTTCCCTGATGCTCAGGGAAGTTATACAGGGTTCAGACCTGCCCTTGATTGAAACTCGACACATAGCTGGCTATAACTTCCTGCTTCAGGTTTCTCATACTTGGCAGAGAGATCCTCAGGTTTTGAAATCTTCAGCACCTCATTCACATATGGGGCCGGGTCCTGAAAAACCTCGTGAAAGATGAGGTCCAACAGGTTATCCACGTAATCTGTAATACAAATTGGGAAAAAAAGTTGAACATTTTCCACTTTTTTGTATTTATTATTTTCTTTTTATAATTATTTTGTATTTTGTTATATTATTCTATTTATCGTGAAGACGATAAATAAACACCGACATCAGTGCAGCACAGTTTTCTGTGTGCCTATGATAAAACAGACATTCAGTATCCATGGAGTCACAACAAATGAGATGCTGTTACAACTTTAACACGGAGACACAATCAATGACATGACGAAGTAAGTGAGGGTAAACAAACCTGTACTTTTTGTAGTGAGGTCACAGTGTTTTCATAGAAAGCTGCGTGCCATGTGTGCGCATCTTTGGTGGGTCCGTCTGGCATGCTACGTGATGTACCCTAGCACCGTGAACAGATATGCTTGCCTGAACACCAAAAGCAGCAATGTTATTCATGTTTGTACTACTGTCATGCATACAAGGATACAAGGACACATTTTCCCAAACTAGGGCTGGTAATGAATAATCGTTCTAGTCCTGCACATTATGAAAATAACATCCTCCGGTATCTTGAACGAGCGCCCCTAGCAGCAGCAGCAGCTGTAGCTGGAAGTTAGGTCCGTGAGTGTTGTGTTCTCCACGCTCTTTCCCCCCCCTCCGCTCCCGTGTCCTCCCATGAGTACTGTGCCGCTGATTTTTTCCCACGGCAGCACAGCGCTTGTAGCCGCTACGGTCGGCGCTCATGGCCGCTACGGCCGGCGCTCGTAGCCGCTACTGCCGGCGCTCATAGCCGCTACTACAGGCGCCCGTAGCTAACTTCAAGCTACAGCATCTACTACCGGCACTCGTAGCAGCTACGGCCGGCGCTCGTAGCAGTTACGGCCGGCGCTCGTAGCAGCTACGGCCGGCGCTCGTAGCAGCTACGGCCGGCGCTCTTAGCAGCTACGGCCGGCGCTCGTAGCAGCTACTACAGGCGCCCGTAGCAGCTACTAAGGGCGCATGTAGGTAACTTCAAGCTACAGCAGCTACTACCAATGCTCATAGCAGCTACTACCGGGGCTCGTAGTAGCTGCTACGAGCCTCAGGAGTAGCGGCTACGGGCGCTGTACTCACGGGAGTACACGCGAGCGGAAGGGGGAAAAAGAGCGTGGAGAGCACAACACTCACGAACCTGCCGTGCGAACACCGTTCACCGTGGACTCCGGCGCCGTCTTCTCGCTAAGACTCGCCAGCCATCCTCGATTAATTGTTCAATAACGTTATTAATAGTCGAACATGAAAACTCCTGTAAAGTCTCTCCCTATCCCCCATCACTACATACTACCCCCCTACCCCTCACACACACGCCACAACATGCTAACGTCACTAGCCTCCACACAAAATCTCTAAAAGAAGCAAATACCAGAATTATAAAAAAAAAAAATACTTACATTTCCCTCGTCTTCAGTATTGCGATGGAAAGATGGCACCGACCCCTCTTTTAATAACAACCTATTCGAGAATCCGGCGTTATATTGGCCCAGGTTGATAAAATAGTCTGATACAGATATTTGCCAACTCTTGCAGCAACGTTGTCATCATATATGAACTCAATCCATCTCAATCTTGTGTCTTCTGAAGCTGGAGTCACATGAAGACAATTGTGCTGATTTGTGCAGCTGAACACTGAGCATCTCGGTTGTCGAATTTGATTCATGCTGCTAGTTAGCTTATCCAAGTGTTCCCAAGGCTTACAAGAATGAAATGGCGGCCGGACACCGATAGACTGTCTAAAAGGTGGGTGGGTCCATCTATGGGTGGGTCGAGTGGTGGTGAGGGAGTGCATAGATCTATGGGGGAGTTTACTTTGTGCGACTATGATGTCTATTTCGGTCGTAATCCCATTGGAGGTACTCTAACATATCGTTTTTTGAAATAGAGGAACCACAACAAATCGCGGTAGTTGTTTTCTTCCAGAGTTTTTGGGACAGTAGACATGCCAGATACCCAAACTAATGTGTAGAAGCACTACAAAAGTGGAATTTTTAAGGGTGGCATTTCTTGGTTCAGCATAAATTGTACTGGGCAGAGTTGTTGAAGGTGATAATGCACCTAGATGTTGCTTGCCACCCTCCAATAAACTGAACAAAGAATAAGAAGAAATAAGCCCTGTTGATCTGTTGTTTAGCTGCATTATTGTACACAGCTTGATTAACGGCACTGTCTCTAATTTAAATTGGCAGCAGACGTTTATGATAGCATTTGTGTTTGGTGCTTCGGTTTTGTCTGGCCTCAGGCAAAGAGTTAATGGAATTTATTGAAAAAATTTGATCAATTATATCAAGAATTAATTGGCCATGTTTAAACTAATCCAAAAAATAAATGAATGCCTCAGAGCAAGAACTCAATAATTCTGTATCTTTCAACAAGGGAATTTAATTCTACTCACCATATATTTATAAACAAACAGATAACCGTTAACATAACCGTTCAGGAAATTAGAGCTCAAGTTAAAGACAATGCCAAATGTTTGATTCTCTAAGGCAGCATGTACTTACAAGGGTTAAGTATCTGTACCCATCAGTACTTTTTTTCGGCACTTTACTATCACTGCATGATGAAATAGATGTGACACTAGGGTTTTCCTAACACCGCTTCTGCCTTGCGACAAAATCCCAGAACAGTGGAAACCACTTTTAGTGATCACGTTTTCTCCTTGGCCAAATTCATCCCTATAAGAGTTGTGTAGCTTCTGCATGATATTCCCAGAACTTGAAGGAAAGGTAATGGGACCAAACACACACAAATGCTACACCCTACAGTTTAAATGTCGATTTGTTTGAAATTACGCCACAATATCAACACTGATCACCACATAATGATTAATACTTTTCTTTAAAAAAATATGAATTTGTAAACATAGTCAATACGGTCACCTGGAGAAGAGGGTAGAGCGCTCGATTCTTCTGGCACAGTACTTGAATGATAGACACATTGAGGAGTAGTTAATTACTGACAGATCCAGTAAAAACTGTAAAAAAATAACTCTTTTTGATAAGACCCAAAATGAACACTGTAAGTGAACATAGTGGAGCTGTGCGTGGATCGAAGTGAATTGGTACCCAGTAGTACTGACTTAATTAGGTCGTTACCTTTAAAACTACAGATTTTAGTACCCAACCCTGGTTGATTCTCGAACATAGTTTTAGGAAATTTGGTTGGGCGAAATTACCATATAGTGATTTGTATCTACCAGCCCATTTCATAAACATAATTTTTACTTCTTTTAGATTTTTATCTGCTAGTCAGGGCAGTTTCCTTGGTCACCTGTAAAAGAGATTGTACAACAACATAGTGGGCAGGTCCTGGGCCTAGGTCTACTTGCATGCTGAGAATACATGTTATGGGAATGCACACAACTAAAGATAAAACCACTGGTGTCCTGATATGGTCTGTCTGCCTGCAAGGATGGTGAAAGCCAACTGTGACATATGGTTCAATGTGTTTTGACATGGAAAGAAAAAGAGAGGGAGAGCAAGCAAGCAAGAGTGAAAATATGAAAACAGCTCCATAATGAAGCAATACTGCAAAATATTAAGTGGGAGATCTTATGTTATCATGAGAAGTGCCTCATTATCAAACTGGTAGGACAAATAAGACTGTCTGGCTGCCACAGTCTATTTAATTAATGGGAAACACTGTACTGGGGGCATTTTTCTTGCAGTAGCCATTCGATCAGCATCTAGTTATTATATTTTTTAAAATGTAATTTTTCTGTGGTTTTCAATCTTTCTGGAAGAGTCAGCTTTTCTTGTGTAGAATTCAAATTGCTAGAACACGCTCAAGGGATTTACAGTAAATGACGCGTGCATTCAGTGTTACTGTTCATAATTATTTCTCATAGATAAAAGGCACCCTGTTTACTGATCACACTTCTACAGCTGTGTGAGAATTATATTTGTTGCAGCTAAGCAAAGGGAGAATTTTCTAATGATGCAGCATTAATCACATTTATAAAAGTATTCAGGTCTCTAATTCAGTACATTTAAGTAGACCCATTGGCAGAAACTATGGTATACCTTAGAGTCTTTTTGGGTAAGCCGCTACAAGTTTTGCACACCGGAAATGGAATGTTTCCCATTTTTGCCTATTCACTCAAGTACCAGTAGTTTGGATGGCAAGAGATGAATGAACTGCCATTTCCAGGTGTCTAATAGATGTTCTTTCGGGTTTAAGTTTGGACTTTAATTAGCCACTGAAAAATATTTGGATTCTTGTCCTGAGCAAGGCAATTCCAGCATTGCCTTGGATTAATGCTTCAGTTCAGTTTCTTGCTGAAATTCGCTCTGTTGCTCTAGGTTAGGGTCATATGCGTTTGTTGAGCAGGTTTCGAACATGGATTTCTATTGCTTCAATGACACTTTCTTCGATTATGATCAGTCATCCTGCTCCCCATAGAATGATTCTGGTGGAATAGGCCAGTATAAGAGACATGCCTAGGGTTTGAAAAGCATGGTGCTTAGGGTTTGGCACAATGGATCAAGTCTAAATAAAGTAGAATATATTTTTCATTCTCTACCCTCAGAGGAATGTAAATGCTGTTTGACACACAAGCTGGCTGTCTTTTACTTAAGTAACTTTCTATCTTACCACTCTACTATAAAGGTGATTGATGCAAGCCTTGGTACTTCCATCTCTGCAGAAAACTTCCAAGCTCTGTCAGTGAGACTGTTGAGCTCACTTCCCTAACTAACGCTCTTCTTTACCTGTAACGTTTTTGGCCAACTTTAGGAGTCCTAAACTTATTCCATTTCAAAATTATGTAGGGGAGTTTATTCCTGGGGACAGTCAAAGCTTTAGAATTGGTTTTATATGCTTGCCTTTATTTGTGCCCCTAGCAAAGCTTTATCACATAGGTCTAAAGAAAGTTACAATGTCAATTACAAAGAGTAATTCTCCAGCATGTCCTCTCTGCCCCAGGAAAGGAAAAGGAAAGTTATCAGCAACTGCCCAACTGCCCTGGAGATGTGCCCCTACCACATAGCCAACAAAAAGCATGTTCACTGCCATAGGAACATCACCTTTATAAGGTGAGTTGCCTGAGTATAATTATGAGAACTTTGTTTAGGCTAGACGTAGCCCCGTCAAAGCAGGTTCTGCTGGAATTGATAGTTCCTGAGGAAGGCAAATTAATGGAAATGATACTAGTATCAGGGTTTGGGGGAGCAGTGCTGCAGAGTGGCCGGAAGCTGTGCTCAAAGCCCATTGAAGTGTGTTGCAGAGGCTTTGATGGCACTCCCTGCACAAAGTCTGCACTCTATTCGGCAGCACTGCAGAAAAAAGTCAGCATACAACCATTAACTTGAAGGTTCACACTCCCAGTCAATTTAGATTTGCAAGTCTTTGGACTGTGAAAGGAGCTGGAGTACCCGTAGAAATCCCAGACAGGAATTAGGAGTACATGCAAAGTTCCCACAGGCTGAATCAGGATTTAAAACCAAGAACCTTCCTGCTATGAGGTAATAGTGCTAACCAATGATACACTGTGCTGCCTCTCATTTATACAATTTTTTTTTACCCTTTGTCATAGTGGGTTATTGAGTAATTGGCAAATGTGGCAACTCTAACCCTGTTCAACCAAAAATGAAAATTCCCTCATCTACGCACCGCTATGCCGATGGAGGGGTGGGTGAAGTGTCCAAATACATAAGATAAGAATGTATTACCTTAATAAAAACAAACTTTCCCTATTAAGTCATACTTTTTCTATAAAAGGTTTGCTGATGTAGTCTA